>NC_133896.1:48299870-48535995 GCF_964199755.1 Larus michahellis | reverse complement strand
TGTTTTGCTAATGAAAACCTTGAACTGAAGCAGATCTAAGGCAGACCCCCCACAGAACCTTGAGCGTAATTAGACTTTATTAACTTTTCTATGGTATGGTTATCTAATCAGCTTTGTGCCCAAAGAATAAAGGCCATATTTTTCCTAGCTTTTGTATGACAATACCAAATAAGACTGTGTCAAAAATTTTGCTTAAGTAAAGGTACATGAGTTCTGCTTCTCATCTATCCGCAAGACCTGTTACCTGGTCAAAGAAAGAGTTTCATTTACTCTGATTTGTTCTTGGCAAATCTATGTTGGCTTTTGCCCTTCTCCTTGTTGTTTTCTCAGTGCTGCAGACTGTTCCAGATGTATTCTGTGAATTGAAGTTAAACTGATTGATCTAATTCCCTCATGCTTTCCTTTTTTTACTCTTCTGATGAATAGCCACTAACTTTCCTCTTCTTACTAGAAGTCATAATAGATGCACTTTAATGTCTTCACAAGCAAAGAAATACGCACTGAGCAGTAAAACTAGGTGTCTATCACACTAGTATCTAAATTGTGATATCCTGAAAGCATTTGATTTCCTTTGGTTAAGAAGGATTTACAACTTCTTCTTTTCATCTCAGTTACACCTTGAAAATGCTAATAGAAATACAATCTTTAAAGACTTCTGGAAAGCTTTGGAGATCCCTATGGCCCTTCTAGAGTAGAGATTTTGATTGTGGTCTTGGACTAGGGTAAGTGTCTCAAAGATGTCTTAATGAGGGAGATTTTACAAAAATATTTTATGGGTGTTAAGGGTCCAAGATTTTTGTGATGTTCAATGAAAGCTTTAAACTCCAGATTTCCAGTTTTACCTTCACAATAATAATGGAGGATGAGACCCACACAGCCTAAGTTTGGCAACGTTATGAGTTAGTTGCCTGGGCTACGGTAACTATGCAGGCTCTCTTGCTGGGCAATGGAGACAAACTGACACCTCCTTCCTAAAAGTGGTACAAAACAGAAAAGATGTCCCTTTCTTTCTCTCTCACTCATAGTAACATGAGTAGTGCAGGTACGTTTTGCTAACTACTTTAGGGAGACGTTGAGGAATGCAAGTGAAGGCACCCACAGGAAAAGTTGGTGGCTCTACTCTGATGTCCCTGCTGCATAAGCTCGAAGTTGAGTGAACAGCCCAGTAAGATGAACAATTTTCTTGCTCCTCATGGTAGCCTGACCTGTCTGAGTTCAGGCACACTGGTAAATAAATTTACGTTGCTATATGATATGTTAGTTCTGTATATAATTAAAGAATTTGTTGTGAATACCATTTATTGAGATGGGTAAAATATTTCTGTCTTATTCCCTCAGTAGCGAAGAGGAAGGTATACACCAGAAAAAGAGAACTTTAAAAAGCTATTTACAAGTATTGATCATACAGATTGAATCCTAACACTGTTCAGGTCAGAAGAGACCTCAGGAGGTTTCTATAGTCCAATCTCCTGCTCAAAGTAGGAGAGGTCTACACATAGCTAAAGACCTGAAGTTTTAAAAGAGAAAGACACAAAGCCAGGGAAATTTTGCAGTATTTCTGGAGATAAACCAATATCTGGGAAATGTGAGCTAAGAAAAAGCTCTCTTCATCGTCAGATAATTCTGTGCTTGCCCTTTTGGGAATATTCATAAAGATGGGTAAAAAAACCACAGAAAATCACTTTGTAATGATTCACAGATTTGACACAACTGGATGCATGTTTATTACAAAATAACATTGTTTAATTGGTCTGAATTTTTAATGCAACTAATTGTTTCAGAAAGTCCTTTGGTTCAGGTATTTGACAAAGAACAATTTCAGCATTTTGTTTTGAAATTTTGTTTTGAAAATGCTGTCTATTTTGTATCTGAAAAGGCTAAATAACCTGAAAACAAAGCACAGCATTTCATTTTGGGTTCCCTGAAATATTTCAGGCAAATGCAAAATAAAAATTAATTATACCTGTTTGATCTTCTTTGTTGATCTGGCCTGAATTTTTAACCCCTTTATTTTTTGTGGCTCAGGCATGAACCAGACACTATTGATCAGTCAACTCCAACTAGTGGCACCAGCCACAGTTAGAGAAAGGATCTTGGACTAGATCACGAATGAGATATAGCATAAGTTAGGGTCCCAGTCAAAATGGTGTCAACTCATATTTCAGACTTCTACGAACACTTGTTGACTGTTGGCATTCCATTACCAGATCCAGGATTTTTAGGACACAAGTCACTTAATCAAAATTATTGACAAAGTAACTTTCTTCAGCAGAAGTTCTTTTTCTTGACAGAAGGTGTTGCCTATTCACAGTGAGTAGTAGCACCAAATCAAATAAGAATCAACACTTTTTTCCCAGGAATCAGCTGGACACATCCCAAACCCTTGCAATCACATTCTGACACTGAGAATCACCCATGCGCTAAATAAGTTAATTAAAACCAGTCCAAGTATGTCTGCTTCATCGGTTCACTTTTCAGTTCTGTGTTGTGCAAGGCTACAGCAAGCTGTTTCTAAATACTTGTTTCTAAATTATAGATGTAAACGTATGTGTATAAAAATATGTATATACATACACATTTTACATTTAAGCTGCATTGCTTTGAACAAAAGCAGCTGACAAACCTTCTTAACACTAATAGCTTTAGCATGGCGCTGCTTAACTGATTCATGCCCAGTAAAAGTGGCACCTGTTAGTGGTACAAAGCATCTTCTGCCTTATAAGGTCAAATAGCTACTAAGAGGAAATGAACTTCTGTGTTACGTGAGAAGCACATTGGACAAATTCTGTTTTCACAGATGTGAATGTAAATTTAACATCACCGAATGAGAATTAATCTAATTAAGCTTTACATTGGCTTGTTACTATTAATGCTACAACAGATCTCATCGTGATAGCACTGTGTACAGTCACTTTAGAAAAACAAAACTACTAATGCAGTAGTCATCACGAGTAATAGCAAACAGCAAAATCTTTCTCCTTTCATCTTGTCTACAGAAAATTAGGTGGGAGAAAGTCATAACTTTTTTTGCTTACAAAACAACAAAAGCATAACCCATGATTACTCTGGGTAAACAGAAGCCATACACTAGATTAATCCCACTACTTTTTGAAGATATATTTTCTTGACTTGTGTAACCTGGGCAATATGCTAGAAAGATTTTGGACAGCAAAAGAAAAGTAGAATTGTTTTTCTTATAATCCTTAAGGACTGCAAAATTTTCATATTCATCTTCCAAATTTCTAATTGCAATTTTGTCATTTTCAATCACTGAGACATAAAATTTTGCTTGGGAAACAAAATATCTCATTTTTAAAATGTTTTTATTATCTTTTTATATTTGATTCAGAATGAATGGAAAGGGACTTCCCATCCTCAAAGTAAGAGACATGCAACTTTCAGACGCAAAAGGAAAACACCATGTCCTATATATTTTAAGTGCTGATAGGACTGTTACAACATTGTTTCATCCACTGGACTTCATCCAGGATGATGCTGCAGGTGACTAATTTTATAAATAGCAACAAACTGAGTGACTCTATAATTTACATCAGTTGGCCTTCCTTGGCTTGGAATGAAACAGATTGTACTATGCACCATACAGATTAATGGGGGCCTATTATGTCATCCAAGTAATTGATTTCCAGAGCAGCAGAAAAAATATCCCATAGAAATCAAATCAGTAGGAAAGTGTCTCAGCTGAAGTATATTCTATCTGCAATCAGAAAAAGAGGGCAGAAGTCTTCTAAGGTAAATGTGATTAATTTAAAAATCTGCAAGCTCTACAGCATTTTCTCATTAGTTATTCAATCATTAATAAAATTCATAGGTCTCTGCCAGCATCCAATCTGAGAAACTAGCTATATTAAGCAATCACAATCTTGAGAATAAAGCAGTTCTATCAAAGGCTAGAAGCAAAAGTCCACTTTGAGGTAACAGGGAAATCCATTAATTTCAAATCCTAATTACTTCCCATTGTTGTGAACAGTTACTGTGTGTTATTGACAAAGTAGATAAAATTACTTGAAAATTAACATTTCCCACAGCTCCAGGGATGACCCGACATCATTTCAGATGAGTATACGTTTATATCATGGAAAAGAAGGGGTTAATCACGCTAGGCAGATGTTCTGGATCAGAGTAGTGCATCAGGGTCCCATCGCAGGAGATAGGGACTGTTCTTCATTGGGATGCCAGCCCTTCCCATTTTGAAGGCTTTGTGTGAATGCGTGGCCTGCAAAATTTTTAAGTGGACCTTTTAAAAACAAGATTTCTGGTGGGTTAAGGATTTGGGAGAGGTAATTTTCAGAAAGGTAAAAAATTAAGAGAAGTTTTATGGGAAAGAAATGAAAACCAATAACAACAAAAAGCAAAAATAGACATGCTGAGAGTATCAGTTATTTTTTTCTTTTTGTTATTTCTTAGGTCTTATTCCTCCCCTTGTTATCACAAATCAGCATACAGGTTAGGTTTATTTTGATAGCACAAACAGGCAGAATAGTATCAGTACAAAGGCTGAAACAACGTAAAAAAGAGATATCTTGAAGCTGCCTGCCACGTTTCAACTTTATCTCTTACTGATGTAAATCCTCTAACTGCTTCATTTTACTAAGGTATTTTAACATTGTTATACCTATAGAAACTTTAATTTAGCCTTAAAAGCCTATCTAGCGAATATCTTTTTTAAGGACTCTACTGTTTAACTAGAGTCTTCCACGTTTCGGAGGAACATTAATGTTTTATTGTTTTAATCGCACCAATTTCAGATGAACCTTGAAAGAGGATGAGAAATAAAAGGAGAAGAAGCCCACAGAATCAGTTAAGAGAAGCTGTGCATATTCTGGGATAATGCCACTTGCTCTTTCTGCGACATCTGAGTTCATCTGCAGAAAAAAAGACCGTAGTTCATGACTTTAGACCTTCACTGACAAAATATTCATAGCTAGTGTTTCACATTGAGTGAATGGGGAAGCAGATGACTCTTAAATTTCCCAAGAAATTCCCTTGCACAAGCTTAAAAGAGAAGGGGGAAGTAGTAAATAACCAGATACATGCTCTAGAGGTAACAGCACATCTGCTTTGCCAGCACAGCATTTGGAGGGATCAACATGTCCTAATATAAAACACAGGCTGCATTTCAGGAAAATTAAAAAAGTATTTAGTGGAGAACAAACAAATAAAAGTCCTTATGCACTAGAGAGGGAAAAGTTCATAGGCTTTCATTAGATCTGCAGATCCTGTGAGTCCAGAAATTGGTTCTAAAGGTTTGCAACACTTTGAATTGCAGGAGCTCCATCTGTCCTGAGTACTAATAGCAATTCAACGAGTCTATATCCTTTTAACAAGTAGATTGTAGCTCTGATAAAACTGCTAATCCTGTATGGTCTTCACATAACCTCAGAAACATGCCAGATGCTGCAGCATGTATTTCCTCTGACAAATACATATTTGTCCACTGTTTCAGTTTGTTCTCACAAGAGGTGGAATGGTTGAAAGCTCACTGAATGGCACAGAGGTCACTTTATCTCTGGAACACAAGTGTGAATCCACGCTAAGTCGTCAGTGAGTGATTAGAAATTGGATTGACTACTGTTTTAATACTGACCATGAACTCTTTTGAGATAGCTAAACTTTGGAAGACCAGCCTCTCAGATTATACTGATTGGGGAAAAATTATCACAGAACTATTACAAAATGTCAAGGGTGGTGTTCATTTGACATTTGAACTACTTTATCCTTGAGATTTTGACTGAGATTACATCAGTCATCTAAGAAAATGTGTCCTTCCCTGTGATTCATTTGCTTTGTGGGCTGGTTGTTACCTTCGAAAACAAAAGGTATCTCACTTTGGACAAGAACAACTGCAGCACTGTACACTTTTTAAATTTACCACCACGATAACTCACTGGCTTACAATATTTATTACCAATGTCTTTATCATATGAATTTACTGGATTTTCCAACACTAGATAAATCAAAGTTTTCAGATTAAAAAGCCAAATATCATTCTAAAATTTCGTTAATAAACATATATTGACATCATTACAGCATGCTTATTCTTCTTAATCTTCTATTGATAGTAACTGCTTTACTCTATCATTGCAATGTGCAAATATGGGTTTAAAAATTTATGCTGCTGCAATCTAATGTTTTTGACTATTCTTAGGAAGTTTTCTTTCATTAAAATATGGTTGTTTTTTTAAATGGACGCCATGAAAACTAAAGTCTAAAATGACATGGCTATGCCAACAGGCACAATTAGTCACAGCGTATTTGTCAGATCTAAATATATCTGTGTTATTTTATTTCAATGTTGATTTTTCCTAAAAGTTTCAGATTATCAAGTCAATATTGCAGATATACTACGGTATGAGACTAGTTGACACTTAAATTTCTGAAATATTGATAAATACAGATGAAGGAGAGAAGGATTGAAGCCAAATTCAAGCAGATGTGTTAGGAATGAGCATTGATTGCTGAGGAATGGCATGCTAGACAGAGTTTTATTGAGGCACTCTGATACACATAAAGCAGGAAAAACAGCCCAAAACAACACGGTCTTTTCACTTGTCGTTTAGTCCCTAAAAACACGTCAGTGGGCAAACAAACTGAAACTATGCCACTGTGTCTTCCTCTCTAACACGGATATGCTAAAGCTCCCTAAGGGCCAAAAAAGAAATTAACTTCTGCAACAGCTTGCAGGTCTGACACAACAGCAAATGATACGTCATTCTAGTGATGGCTCCAGCCGATGATTTCCAAAAATGTCAGAAAGACCTCATTTTACTGAAGCATATGAATGTAATAAGGGAGAACAATATTTAATTTCGAGTGAGTTTTGATGTATTGCTTTCATTCTGATCATTATGTTCTTCTTAGCAAAAGCAAAATCAAAAAAATGCACTTACAGGGCAAGGCTGGTGGATGCATGAGCCTGAAGAAAGGCAAGGGATATAGCAGTATTGCAAACCAAGGGTATAATTGTGCTTTTAAACAGGTGGAGAGGGCAACATGAGCCTCCAGTCGTATTTCTCTTGTTACAGTCTCCATGCAGGTCACTCCAACATGAGCTTGTCTACCCCCAGCACAGCGTGGCAATGTTACCATGGGAAGGTACAGCACTCAGAGTGGTAACATGGAGAAAAAAAAGCATAATCTTCATGGTCATCACTGGTTATCTCAACAAATGAAATTACTACACCACCTTGCATGCCCCAGCTGGGCTGGTTAGCCGTGGTTATTGCAGTGCTCCAGAGCCAACAGCACTCTCTTGAAGTCAGTACAAGGGTTTGGCACCTCCAGGCTCCTGAAGGTCTAAAATGTTTAAGAAATTTGCTCTAATCAGCGAGACAAACTGTGAATACCTGTAAATGATAATCAGAATGAGACTTTAGATGTACCTCATTGCAAGCCAACATGTCCAGATATAGTGAAAAGAAAATCCCAGTCTTCTGCAATTACAACCCACAGTGGTATAAATACATATTGGTATGTATGTGTTTACACAATATATATCTCATACAAACACAATTCATATACATGCAAAAAAAAAAAAAGTTCATTCAATCTATACGTATATGAGGTTCCTTTTCAAAGGTAACTGGAGCATTAAATTGTATCTCGTAGGCATAGACCTTCAGTGGGGCGACAGGCACCTTTGCAACCCAGGAAAAACCTATAATTTCTGTTTAGGAGAGGAGGACAGCAAGTCCTGTATAGAAATGCTGCAGCACATTTCCATTCCTACAGGCAGCCAAGAAAGACTGGTGCCGAGGCCTCGTCCTGCTGTTCTCCATTCTCCTCTGCCCCTTTTGAGGTAATAGATGGAGAACAATTCCTGTTCCACATTTAGCACAGAGCCTGCAATTCTGCCTGTCCTTCACACAGACTTGGCAAAATGATAAAAGCATATAGGACCCCATGTTCTTGTCTAGTTGTTAGAAAGACTCAATCCACAAAGCAATTTCATTTTGCCCATCTACTGTGCTTACATAAAAAAGCCTCTAAAATTCATATCAGGATATAGATTTATGGTGAATTTATGTTAGAACAGGCAAGATCAAGAGAAGACATTTTCATTTGCAGAAGCAAATGGTTTGGGTGCTTCTTAATTCTCAGAAAAAGATCATTCTAGGATCACTGGAGGTTTTGAGGTCATGGCAGAGCAAGAAACTGAATCCAGACTTTCTGCGTCAGATGAGGAATATAATCAGTGACTCTCCTCCCTCCATTGCCTGCTTTTAGAGGAACAAAATGAGCTTTCCAAGACTGTCCTTGGTATGACTAAAAATCATCACCTGGGCACAGAGGGCAATTTGAGCCTCCGTCTAGCATTTCCTGCTTCTGCTGATGATTTTTTTTTCTCTTTCTTTTGATAAATGGACAGAACATGAAAATGAGTTAGTTCTCTAGGTTTTCAAATATAGAGCAAGTGGCTTTGGTTACCCTCAAGGTGTCAGCACAGATAGGGAACAAAGTCCTTCAGCAGTCCATCAATTAGTTGTGGAAATTGATTTTTTTTTTTTATCTTCTTAATGTGAAGTTTTGGCAGCAAAACACCAATAGTGTCATCCCCCAAAGCAGAACTAGCAAAAAGAGGAAGATTTATTGAGCTTTGCTCAGGATGTCTCTAATTATACAAGTTAATACCTCATTGAGTGCAAAACTTCCAGCAAAGAAACAGGGGGAAAATTGCCTTCTACACAATGGCACCAAAGTGCTCGTTTGGGATGTAACACTGGTATAGTTGAACATCCAATTGTTATTTAATATAATAAAATGAGGCTCTGGAAAGCAGAAGTTTGAACAGCTATCAACACATATTAAAGGTCTTTTGCCATAAATGAGGGTGTGCACATTTACATCAACTGAGGATCCAACTCACATGAAACTTGGAACGACAATGGAGTTTGTTGTGTTTTTATGTGGACATCTACTTCCCCATACAGACAAATCATAGTGCTATAAGAGGGTTTCAGTTGTAAAAATCCGTCCTGCCTTAAGCAAATTTATGCCATGAACATAACTATTGAAATGCTTCCTTTGGTTACTACTACACACTACATACTTCCTATAAGTGTGTATCCATATCAGAAATCTGTTGCAGTCTTCTATGAAAGCAGCACCCTTCCTTAGGGTAGAAAAATCACCAAAAGTCCCACAGGCAACTGAGAACAAGAAAATCAAGAGATCAGGTTCATATTTTGTGCAGCACATATATGTCTAAAAGTTTACAGACCTCACCAGTTTTCCTAAGAGAGCTGCAGCCTCACATATATTGTTTCAAATCCATCCACAAAGTACAAAAAGATTAGAAACTTCTGATGACCTAATTAAGTGCAATTGAGTTAATTTTACATGCTCAAGGCAAATCTCTCATTAAAAGTATTTAAATACCTCAGCTGACCAGACTTTGTTACAAAATACTTTCTAAACTACCCACATTTTTAGTATTTTTTCTAAAAAAATAAATAGGAAAACACAGTAATAACTGCCCAGAATCTTCCAATGGTGGAAGTGATGAGTCTGGAGCTCTTTTCAATTAAGATTACTCAATTCAGATTACTTATATTAAAGTCCACTCCTGTTTATCTTCCAAAGAGAAGCTATCAAGAGCCCTGCAATCTATGATCTGATATAGGGAAAGACCCACAAAACCGAGAGTTGTGACAATATTTAAGCTGTGTTTGAAAATAGGTTCTTGGCACAGCATTAGACAGATGAAAGGTGTCGGGGAGAAACTCTAGTCAAAAAGATTGGTGCTGTCATGTCATTTGCTTCTTTGTTGGTCTAAACAGACTGTGGCAGTCTACATGTGAGAAAACCGCTATTCTTTCTGGGATCTCTTTTGCAATACACATTATCCCGTTTCTTGGAAGGACTGACACTCACTGTCTGCATTGACTCAAGTTTCTACACAGGCAATGACTCTTAAAAACAAATTCTACGTCATCCATAAGAAAAATGTGGGTTCTAGTTCATTAGTCACAGTGTCATAGCTCCAATCTTTATTTTAGCCTGGACCCAGAAATTTGCAGGGCTCAAGCCACAGAAGGGGAGGTCAAGAAAGGGCACTGAAGAAAGTGGATGTGCTGAGAGATGAAAGGAAGGTGACATTTCAGGAGAAGAGATGCTTTTGCAGTTAGAAGAGGTAATGTTCCTTTCTCTTTTGGAAAGTTTATTCCTGTTCTCTGTTGGGTTTAAAATCTGGAAAGCCTCTTCATTTTTTGCCGTTAGCAGCTCCCAAAGTACAGGAATGTTTTTTTCATTCATGTGAAATGCACTAGGAGAGAGTGCAAATTTTCCACCCCGGTAAGGACTTCACAATAGTTTTCCATGGTTTAACAGGAATTGTTTTTCAGAGGGAGGAGGAGTTGTTTGCTTTCAGCTTGAAATGCAGTATTGTACTTTACAGGAAAGGGGTCTGAAAAGATTGTTCAGGAAGTGCAAATACAATATCTGCTCCCTCAAGAAACCTCCTCCAGTGGACCTCTAACAGCTGGGTTCCCTGCATTGTGCTAGTCACGTACAGAGCTCATTGTCTGCTGATTAGTCAACGCGGCCAGCCCCATTTTGGGATCTGCCTCCCCTGAAATCAGTCTTTCCCAGTAAATCAGACTGGCAGCTGAGATAAGCTAACACAGATCTAACAAGCCAGTCCCAGCATTTCTTTCTGAAACCTGCTTTCTGCTTTTATCAGGCAGAGTCACGGTACCTTGAACTCCAGGATCAAGGTGCTTGCCTCAGCCAGTTCCTCTGGCTGGAGAGAAGAACATCTGCAGTGACCATGCTTTTCTCCAGAGGGATGGGTTAGGAGCTATTTTCAGATACGGCTTTTGTCAGACTCTTCTTTTTTATCTTGAAATCACCCATGCCAAAAATCATATGGAGGGGGCACTTAAAATAAATAAATAAATAAATGGTAGTTGTGCGCAAATGAGGGGTGTAAGTAATAACTTTTGAACACTTGGTTAAGTAAACTGAAGAACAAGACATTAAAAACATTAAATGAAAACTATTCTGGACTATTTCTGTGTGTCCTATCTTCAATGATAATATCTGCCTTGGTAATTCACTGAAAGTATTCAAACTCTCTTTTTTCTAAGGGACACTGTGTGGTATGTAGGTCAGCCTCTCCAGTGATTCTTTTTCCGTGACTTTCTCAGAAGATGGCTAAGGTTTTTTTTTTCCCTTTCACTTTATACCTAAGAGCATGATGTTCTACAGATTCATATTCTGAAAGATGCAGTGATTCACAAATAAACGAACAAAAATGAGAGTAAAAAAATATAAAAGCAAGAGAAAAAGCTGGCTTGTCTTTGTTTTAGCAGCACACTGACTACCATAATAAAAAGAAGAGGAATAATACTGTCAGGAGGATAAAGAGACTTTTATGGGACTTAAGGAAAATTAATTGTATCAATTTAGCAATGTTGAATACCTAATAATGGTGAGCAGCTGAGAGTGACTCAGCATTGCACCAAGTATGCCCGTTCTCTCAGGAAGTGTTTCAATTCAACATGAGAACCAGACTGTAACTTTTTTGTGATTGACAATGACTAAGACACATGTAAGATGCTAGGGGATTGAGTCATTCTTCTTGTTTTTCTCAAAGTGATAGCAGAAGAAATCATTCAAGGAAATAACCTAGCCAGATTCTTAAACTGCAGCCAATCATTTTAAAGACTTCAGGTGGTTGTCTAAGACCCTATGGCCCTTTTGCTGCCCCTTTTTATTTCCATAAGGCAATTAGCTGTCACTGGCATCCATCTCGGGAGCTCGTTCCACAGACCCGCAAGCTGTTGCTGGCTCCAGTGCCATCAGAAAAGCTTTGGCTGGGTCCTTGTTTCTGTGCATACAGTGCCACAATTCCTTGAACACTGTTGATTCCCCAGAGTTTGTGTTTGTCCTAATAGCCTATATCACTTTTTGTCATGGTTTAACGCCATCCAACAGCTAGAACCGCACAGTCGCTCACTCACTCCCCCTGGTTTGGGTGGAGGAGAGAATCAGAAGAGGAAAAATGAGAAAAAACTCATGGGTTGAGATAAAGGCAGTTTAATAGGTTGAGTAAAAGCCACGCATGCAAGCAAAGTAAAACAAAGAATTCATCCACGGCTTCCCATGGGCAGGCAGGTGTTCAGCCATCCCCAGAAAAACAGGGCTCCATCACATATAACAGTCACTTGGGAAGACAAAACACTACAACTATGAGCGTCCCCCGCTTTCTTCTGCTTCCTCCAGCTTTATATACTGAGCATGACGTCATATGGCATGGAATATTTCCTTGGTCGGTTGGGGTCAGCTGTCCCGGCTGTGTCCCCTCCCAACTTCTTGTGCACTCCCAGCCTGCTCACTGGCAGGGCGGTGTGAGGAGCAGAAAAGGCCTCCAGTGCATAGCAACAACCAAAACCACCAGTGTGCTATCACACTGTGCCCATCCCAAATCCAAAACATAGCACTATACCAGCTGCTAGCAAAAAAGTTAACTCCATCCTAGCTGAAACCATGATACTTTTACAAAAAAGGGCCTTGGGGTTTTTTTGCCCACTTTGAAGCCTCTGCCTTAGCCAGCTGCTGAGCTGCTGTACCCTCCTGTTTACCAGGAATTGTGCTTGTCTATCAGCGAAATTCTCAACAAAAGGAATGAAAAAGCAACAATATCCTGCCTTGAAAAAAAAGGGCAGAAAAAACACTACAAGACAGGAACAACTTCTGCTTACTCTGTAAGCCAAGCCTGCCCACTGAGAGATAATTCTCCTGGGATGTCTGGTGGGACATTTCTAAGAAACTCAGCGATAAATTTTTAAAAATCACAGTTAGTTAATACTCAAATGTGCATGGCTGTGGTTCTGCAACCATTTCCAAATGTCATTTAATTCATATTTCTGCAAAGATCACAACGAGAGGCGGAGCACACCAGTCACCGCAATTTAAGCTGACTCAACGCAGCTCTTATTTGTAAAGTCTATCTTAATATCAAACATGCTGATAGGAGTTCTGAAAGCTGTATCCTCATAAAAAAGTTAGGAGACAACATCTGAATACACTGCACCGTTTATTCTATTTTCCCAAAAGAGTATCAAGCAGTCATCAAAGTAAATTTAAGTAAAGAAATACATATGCACGTGCATACATACACAATTACTAGATCCAATTACTAGATCTTATAGCCATGTGAAGCATGACATTATATCATGGAGGAAAACCAAGAAGTTCACCTCCTGTAAAGATACTTGAATACCCATAAACAGAAACAATTTGATTTAAAGTGACGAGTACCAACACCAGCACATTCAGGGAGGTTATAACTTAGATGTCAGTAAATAAACATAAAATCACCCAGACCTCAAAACTATTAGCACTTATTTGTGCTGCCTGCATTGAACATTGCAACTCCTTCCAAACCAGACAGCTTTAATAAGCATTTATCACTCCTTTAAACCCTAGGAATCCACATGTTCATCTTCTTTTATGGTTTTCCTAAGTAATGTATATGCTCATGCCTTAACTTCAGCCTCAAAGTCACTGTTCAAATACATGTCTGTATTATCAGTGGTCGCAGGTCTCCTGTTTGCAGAGTCAGGCCTATCCTCTGGGCAGATACAGGCTGCAGTGAGTTGAGGTTCAGGTGGCAAAGCAGCAATTTCTTCTTTGCTGCAAATTGCTCCATGACAACCAAGGCAACAAAACTAATTGGGATATGTAGAACTTACCAGAATAATTCTAGATTTTCTGTCATGTCCGTCCATCCACTGAGTTTTCTTTTTACTTGCCTTTCTCACTTCTGCTGCAAAGAGCAGGCTCTGTTTTTCTGAATTCAAATTTTTGGATTCATAACAACTATGCCAGATATGTAAAAGAATGGTAAAAGGAGTATTCTAGGATTTTTTCCCCTCTGTTTTTCTCTGGCTGCTTAGCCACATCTGTTCCGTGTCCTGGATGTTCACGTCATCATCATCTTTCAGCATCAATACATAGTCTTTCTGGGAAACATAGGTTCCTGTAGTCCTAAAATAATCCAGAGAAGGGGAAAAAAAAAAAAAAGATGGCTAAAGGCCAACAAGGACTATGTAATGTATCTCTAACTGTCAGTGTTTTTTTGTGCTTGTGTGGCTGCTCTATCTCATACTTGGAGAAGTTGTCACATGCTGTCAGCACCGGCTGATCTCCAGTTGGTGTTTCCAAGAGCAGCCCTTTCAAGTCATTCCCGATGAACTCAGAGGCAGAGACATTTTCGCTAATGGAGTTGCATTTTCCTTTGTCATATGTTCCTTTCTGGAGAGGTAAACCAAGTCAAAACTGCTATCCCATACTTAATATCTACAGCCACGCTAAACTGAAAAGGTACCTTGAAACACAAGGAGGTGTAACAATGAAGATGCTCCACTACTGCTGCCCGTAAGCTCATTGGCAAACATTTTGAACCTCTCCTATGACGAATTGTTAGTCAGATCACTGATAATCCTTCATGAGCTGCACTGAAGCTTATGAGTCATATCTCTGTCAGCATAGCTACTCTTGTAACTGAGATTGGTGCCTATTCCTGATGCTGCAACAAGCCACACACCACAGTTGATTTTCACATCTCTCACCTGCATACCTCGCTTTTCATGCTAAGCATGTCCACTTCAGTGTTCCACAGGTGCAGCTCCAAGCTAATGAGCACAGCAGGGCACTGTTGTGTACATTTGCCTGTTTATAGCAAGTAAACACAGGCAATAGGCTCTGTAGCCAGATCTCCGGTTCTTTTATCACATACTTGGTTTCATCCAAATTTACCATCTTCAAAATCCTTGATCTTTGCCAACCAATCTCTTCAGTTTTTCAGAGTGCCGCAAGCAGATGGGATGAATTCATCCCATGAGTCACTCCAGAGCCTTAGTGTGCGCAGACGCAAGTTCAGTGCAAGCTCCATTTCCCATGTCATCTATGGTGATTGGAGATTATTGACTGACAATTAACTTTTTGCTCTGTTTTCCCCCTGTTTTCCCCTCAGCACTGTTGTTTGCTATAAATTAAATTTATTCCAGGTCCTGAAATGAACTGCATTGTGATTTTCCAGCCCTCAGTGTCTTCGGAGTTTGAGAAGTGGTCTCTCTGGAGCTCTTCACATGAGTCCAACAGATGCTGAAGGTGTCTTTCTTGCATCAACAACTTCCCATTTCCCCGTCATTGTGTCTACAAATGGTCTGCTCTTTGTAAGGACCATTTGCTCGCTTTTGATCATGAACTGTGTAACACTAGCATGAAGCTGCTAGACACTTCTTTAATAACTCGTTCTTGAAGCGTCGCGTGTCACAGTCACTCCCAGATTGGACAGTAATAGCTGATATATTTGAAGAAACACCAAATTTCTATTTATTTCCCCCTTTTAACCCTGCATAAAAGCTGATCTGATCTAGTCTGACCTTTTCCTTCATGTGTAGGTTTTTAATCTCCTACATTTAAACTACTTACCAGTTCACTCCTGTTTTCCTATGGCACTCTCCTAAATTTGTTGTTTCTACATTCAGCACATCAGGGTCTGTAAAACTTGAGACATATTTTGGACCTATCAATAAAAAGTCTTATCAAAATTTATCTTGATGCAAATAGAGATCTGTACAGCAATTCTGCTTCCTACTAATGTTTTGCAACAGGATGTACTGGCCCAGTAAGAAAGGCACACAAACTCTGCAGAGTATTTAAAATACTGCTTATCAGAGCTAATACAATAAGGAGAGAATAGCATAGACAATCTTACATCCATTTAGATGGTGGGGACCCCAAGTGATGCAGCATCAAACAGGCTCCAGTCCATGTGCAGCAGCACTGGTCAGACTCCATCCATAGGAGAATTTCCACCATTTCCGTCATTTGAACTATTACAGGCTTTTCTTACAAGAAAACAGCCCTATCCATCATTTCTACAGTCAAACAGAGATGATGCTCCCATGAGAACTTCTCGTTGCACTGTTAGATAAAGGGGAGGTCCTCCAGGAGGCTTAATCACTGGTACCAAGGGGGAGGTGCCTGCAGGTTCCTCCATCGCAGTGAGCTGGTGGGGTCTGTCCTGCAGCCAAAAGGTTTGTGTAGCACGACACAGGCAGCTCAGTGCAGCACAGCCCAGGCCTCTGCCTACTTAGGATAGCTGTTATGTGGATCACTCACTCCTCAGTGTACAGCGGTCTCCCAGTCAGGGTCACTACAGCTACCCCAACTCTTGCCTCACCTTTCACTTGGGATTTTGAAAGGGCAAGTTCCTTTTCACAGTCAACCATATAGCTGGTTGTATAACTACACATATACATATAAAAATATGCACCAGAGGAAAATGGTACTCTGGAAATACACTGAATAAAAGCCATCTAAAAAGGCTATTAGATGGTGCTGCTTCTTTCTTCCCATGTGCTCATTTGCAAATATTTGGAGTATCCATACGTCCCAGTTTCCACTGCTTAACCACTAAATTTGTCTTCAGGAAAAAAAAAAGTGATTTCACATCCTCAAACTGTGGAACCTTGGCTAACCAGAAAAAAAAAAATAAAATCAAATAACTTATTAAGACACTGGGAATAACAACTTCCTAAGTCAGACAGAACTTAATTTTCTTCTCCCTACATCAAAGACAATAATGTAATGAAGGACTTAACAATTAGATAAGCATACAACTGGTAATATCACATTTCACAAAGGTGTCACTTCTTCATAGGCTCCAAATTAATTACAATGCATAACTAATTTGCTGGGGAACTAGAGAAGGTATCTGCTGTTGGTGCTTACAAGCACAAGCAAAGCTGTTCTCATGGTCCTGACTCCAAAGATGAGACTGCAAAGGTCAGCCGAAGGGTTTGTGTAACATGTGGACTAGAGTGAATTGGTAGAGGTTGAGATTAGTCACATGACTAAGCACACAAAGTACGTGGTCGGTGTTGGTCACACGGAGTTGATAGGAAAAAAAAGAAACAAGTTTTAGAAACAAATTGTGCCATTTGAGAAATGAGATGATACTCATACGCAGTGGGGAACCCATGCAGCAAGGGAGAAAATGTTCAGGAAAGGGTTTAATCTAAGCCATTAAAACCATAAACGAACTTGAGTCAGCTGCAGAAGGAATGCCCTGGGTAGAGCAGGAGGGAAATCGGTCAAGTTGCCCAACAGCGCCTGCAATGTTTTGTTAAGAACAAGCACACCAACAGGAAATGGCATGCACAGAGTACTTGCAGAAAAGTACCAAAACAGCTCACACAGCCTCTTCCATACTTACTGAAGACTGTGCAGCATCATGGACTGTTATCTGCCCCCTTTGCAGTAAAGGAAAAATGCATTCACATTCCACGTAGCAGTGCACGGGAGAGACAGCTGTTAAACAAAAGCCCGTTCTCTGTTCCCTGATGGATGAGTCAGTGCAGGTGATGCTGGCAACCTAAAGAAAATACATGACTACGTGACACCCCTGTGGCCCTCGGAGAAGCACTGCAAAGAATTCAGTCAAGCAGCGCAAGAAGCATTCACCAGGAGCTGACAGAAAGACATTCACAGGAACAAAATAAGAAATGATGCCAAGGGCCTTCCCAGAGGCAATGCAACTGCCAAAAAATGGTGAGAAGAATGAGAAACAACTAAAACATAGTAATGCCTTTTTAATCAGAGATATGAGTAATTCACCCTCTGTCCTCCCTCCCTGTCTTTTTCAGAGACCGTACCCAGCTTCAGCACATCGCGCTTTCCTCTGTCACCCACAGCCCTTGTGTTTTCTCATACTGACCTCACATCTTTCATTTTCTCTGGCAGAGATATTTTTTGTCCTGCACGCAGTTAATGTACACAAATGAAGCCCTAATGTACACGCGTTGGAGGCTGTTATAACAGAAGTCTTGCTGATGCCTCTCCCTAGGCACGCCCCCACAGAAAGCAGGTGGATTTAGTCTGACTCAAATCCTTTTTTCATCAGCCCATGACCAAAGCACAGAACTGAATAATTTTTTGGCCTTAAAAGCAATTTTATTTTCCCATCCTTCTCAAACTCAAACTAAATAAAATAATAATAAAAAAAAAAACAGAACCATTCTTGTTCAAACTTTCCAAATAAAATCACATTTGGATAGAAACCACATCTGGAACAGAGAAAAGTTTCTGAATGTTATTAGCCATTAAAAGCAGGATATTAGAATATAAACATGATGTAACCTCAGCACTGTGACCATAATAAGCTATTCTGGCACCCGGAACAAGATGGCATCAACCTTCCACATCTTTAATTGCATGCGCACAGTCTCGATTGCTCAGCAGGAATCTATCCGTTGCTGTGTATATAATACGTGGATAGGCAAGTACCATGGCAATTTGTCCATCAGACACACAGAGTGTGACATATCCCATGTAATTGCCCATATTAGTCTGCGACCAACGGTCTCTGCCGAGGTGGGGTGGGCACAGTGAGACAGCCATTGTGGGGAAGTTGGAGGAGCGTCTGGTAGAATCCCTCTGCCCCCGCATCCTGGCAGCAGCCTCTTCTTCCTTCCCTCATCTCCCCTCTTCCTGCAGGCCTAGGAACAGGGAATATCTTCCTGTGGTATGGGGACAGCTGGCAAGGCAAAGCCAATTGCAGGGAAGAAGAGAGAGGCTGGCGGTATATAACCGTGTGTGTGCATCTGCACTCTGCGTGGGGTCACTGCTGGCAGGCAGCAGACCACGGAGATCAGAGGGCACTGCGAGATTTATCTTGCCTTTTTGCCATTTTGTGATAGCCTTTCCCCTCTTGTCCCTGCAAACCGTGAATTCTTCAGCCAAAACTGAATTGCAGCCTCCTCTGTAGTGAAACATGGGTGCTGGATAACAGTGTACAGCAACTATTGAAAAAAATTGGAAAGGGATACGGAGAAGGATACAATGACAACAGGGCTGGTTCTGGTAAGATCAGAGTACTTTCTTGTGCCTATATGTTTTTCATTAACAATGATATCATTAGATTTATATTCATTTTTTGGACTTGTAAGGAGGGAGGTCTCAAAGGAACTTTTCCAATTCATATTCTGTCTTCTTGAAAGAAATTAAACTTTCACATGGTTGCCACCTTCTTTTTCTTCCAATACTGAATGAATCAGTAAAACATCAAATTTAGTAAAAACACCTTTTAAAGGCCTGCCGAAGAGCACGTTCAGCACTTGTGTGTTTTGGCTCCCAGGATGGTTTTGCCCTGACTCACTCATGTTCTGAGAACAAACCGGAGAGTTAAATTTATTATGCAATTCCTTTCTTCTTATACGAGTAATTCTTAAAGGTTTTAATAACAAGCAGTTATGGATCATTTCCCCCTGAATAACTTGTTTTCTTTATCCTTGATAAACCTTTTTTTTTTTTTTTCTGCACCAGCTGATTGTGCCTCCTGTTCTAATGAGTCACAGCAAAGCCTTGTCAGCCCAGCCACAGCCTGGCGCACCGTGTGGTGTCGTGCAGGAGAGCTGAAGAAACCCAGTTAATGTGTGGCGGTCCAATACGTCTCCATGGAAAATGTGTTAACCTGTTGTTTCCAGCACCTTGAGGGGGATGGCTTGAGTAGAGTTAGGAGGGGAGAGTAGACAGGGAAGGCCAAAAAGTCCTTCTGAAAAATAAGAGCTAGACTTATTTCCAACATTCTTATACGTAAAGATATTTTTAAATGTCCCTGTCACCAAAATACAGCAGAAACTTCAGGATTCCACTGTCAATGATAGGCACAGCAGCCAGTCTTTTAAGCAGGCCTTGCCATTCAATTTTTCTGAATACACAGCTTCACATGGTATGTGAAGCAGAAATGTAAATCGAGGAAATTCTATTAAAGAAAGACCCCATATGTCCAAAGATCTAGTTACCCTAATGCCAATTGGCTTTCTTGCCATCTGATGCCCGAAATTCCAATCTATTCAGTATATGTCTTGTACAGATTATAAAGCTCTATCACAAAGTTTGCTTTCTGCAAATCACAATCTTTAGACAAGAGAGTGGTTTATTTGCAAAATAATTAAAGTTTTGAAGAAAGGAGATACAGACCCATGTATTTCCTCTGCATCATCACTTAGGATGCCCATCCTCACACTGTATTGTTTCAGTGACTTTTTTTTTTTTTATTTAATTGTTGATGTCAGTGAAGTATTAAAAGGGGGAATCTTGTTAGGAAACATATTTTAAAAGAATTTTCTGCTACTTTTGTGAAGAAGGTGGCTGGCATTTTACATGTGGTTCTAAGTATAGGAGGAGGCAGTGTCAAGAGTTTCTGGCTGCACTTTATTTGACTGTCCTCCACAGATAAGGAGACTCTTAATTCTTAGGAGGCCCGGATGGAGCAGCTGATGGAGCTTAGAGAGCTGCAGATAAAGGGAGGATTGCTAGCGGATGAAACAAGGAGTCAAGGTGAAACTGAATCTCTTTCTCCTTGCCATCCCAGGCATTTGTGATCCTGCTGGCTGCAGCTCTTGGTATGAAACGCTAGAAAGCACCTTGTCTGCATTTTTTGCCTCCCCTCCCTGTCTCTTTAATAAAAGTCTTGCTGAAAGCTCTATGAGACAAAGAAAGGCTCCATTTCAGGGGTGGGGGTGGAATCTCCAGGGTTTTTTTTTTTCGCATGTGAGCATGACAGATGGAAAATGTTTCCGAGGGAAGTCTGCACAAGTGGCAGCCAAGAACTCCATGTGTAAATGCACTTGGCAAACGCAAGAGAAAAAAAACCTCAGCCTCCTGCTTGAGAGCTGCCTTATTCCATACCTCTCCGAGCACATGACATGTCTCTTTATTTTGACAATGTCTCGTGGCAAGCCCAAGTCTCACAATTCGATCAGCGCAGGGTACACCTGAGCCTCAGGGGTAGCTCACTGCAGACTGCTCCTGACTGCCAGATCTGATTCCACGCTTCCCCCAGCCCAGGACACACACTCAAACATAATAAAGTTGTAATTATTTATTTCATTATTCGGTACTTACAATGTGGTAGCAGGATCAGGACCTGGATATACATACTCTTATTTTCCAAACAGTCTGAAACATTAGTTCCAGTGCTTCAGGTTTCCTTCTTAATCAAAACCTAACCAAAGACGTGACTGTCCTGATGATTCCTTGATAAGCTCAACATTGCATTCACCACTGATCAGTCAAACTTCAGCCAGAATAAATAACTGTTCTTTTGTTTATAGCCACCTCATCATGTAGTGTCACAAAGTAAATGCACCATGTTATCATAGTTCCACATGAGAATCTGATGTCTGAATTGGTAAAGCATGAGGCTATTCTTCCTCTGTGATATCAATCACAGAATAATTAGTGGTTTTCTTCTCATCTCCTAGTTGCCATTACAATGGCCAAGCCATCTTCTTCACTCTTTGTCTGTTTTCTTCCTTCTCCCTGCTGCTGGTTGACGAAAGGGACCCTCTCCTCTTCTTTCATGTCCTGGTTATGAAGATGTAAAAATGCCAGGTAGATTTCATCTCCAGCTTCCCATCTTTTGTGCCTGCCTTCAGAGTTGGAGGTTTCATGTCTTCTAACTCTTTTTTCTCCAATTTTACCAGGAAAAAAAAAATACATTCTTCTCAAATTCACACTTTGACAGGCACCACAGGTGCAGTCTATGGGCAGTCAAGGGTAAAGCCAAAAGCAGCCCTTACAGGTTGTGGTCAGTAAATAATCACAGAAAAAGTTTCAGAAAAATCCCAAATGCCTGGTTCGTGACTGTACACTAAGGCAATTCTCTCATCTGACTGGGAGCAGCAGGTCAGAAATCCAGTTTTAATTAGACAGACTTACTGTTCTTGACAAAACTATCCTTTAGCCGTTATCTCTGGGATAGATGCATGAAAGTGGTTTCAGCTATGCCTCATTGACATTTGTTCTCTCGTGACTCTTCCACTCAAAATAATTGTATTGGCACCTAGCAAATCCAAGAGAGGATATACTGAAGAAGCTGGATGGAGCATAAGAAATTATTATCCTACATCCAATTTCCCATAATAGCTCCAAGGGCAGGCCAAGGAGTAATGTCCAAAAAACTAACATAACTTACAGAAAGTGCAAGACGTCTTGATAAAAGATGCCCATTTTGGTAATAAAAGGGATTGGGAATATTTCTATAGAAAAATATTTCCCATGTAACATTTCTTCAAGAGAAAATAATCTAGTTAAACTTTCAATATTTTTTTTGAAAACCAGATTTGTTTCCTTGCCTTGGTAAGAAATCCTAACAGTAGGACATTTATTTTCAGCACTTAAGTTGTATTACATAGAAACCTAAGCATGGCCATTCTGGATAAAATCAAAGATATGTATAGCCCCAGATCTTGTTCTGACAGTGGTCAACAACAGACACTGAGGGAAGAGTTTAAGAACATTCAAGTCTATACCTTAAGGATATTCTCCCAATTTTTACCAGTTTGTAACTCAAGGATTTCCTGATTCAGAAGTTGTGCCTTTGAGTTTAACACTCCTACAGGTATTTTTCTGCCATGAATGCATCCAGTTGCTTTTGAAATCCAGCAGTTGACCTTTGAACCCAAAATTATATCAAAGCTGACCCAGGGGGAGTATCAAAACCCTGTTCATATACATGCAACTAAAAAGTATCGAAGAAAGTAAAACATATGAGCTTCTTCTACAAAATATGTGCATAAACTGAAATTAAAATGCAAAAATGAATATCAGAGATGCTGGAAGAGAAAATTATACAGAACAGCCAATTCTAATTATCAGTATAATAGTTCCTTATCCAACCTTGGATACTACTAGCAGACCATATTCTGCAAAAGAAAGACTCTTTCGTAATGTGCAATCACACAAGAGATGTGTTTTTAATTATCAGGAGACAAAAGGACCTCAGTTTTACATCTTGCCTGAAAAACAGCACACATAATTATGCTGAGATAATTATTCATTATGGACTCAGCAATCTGACACCTACTGATTCACCCACATCATTTTATTGTAGTGCCCACATTTTCCTTTGAGATGCCAATCTACAGGCTTTATTTCAACTTCATTAAGGCAATGGAAATGTTTAAGATAACTTTAAAGGGGGATACAGCAGGACTTGCATTTTAATCAAGATCAGGGTTTAGTCAGAAAGATCTCAAAATAAGTAAGAGTGAGAATTAAGCACTACCTCACTGGAAATACCCATGTCCATGTCCTTATTCCATGGTACATGGTAAAAACCAGATTCCAAAGTGCAAGAAGACCCACAGGGTGTTCATGGTGACATGAAGCTTTACTTGGTTCTGTGTAACTGATTTGCTTGTCCACATCCTCTGTCCTGTTTATTTTGAAAGATGTGTCAAGACCAAAGCCCCAGGGGACATGGCTGCAGATCTGGCAGTGATCCCTGGAATGGCCACTGGTGCACAAGGGAAGGAAAACAGTGACCGGCCAGGAAATTAGAGCTGTTTTTATTAGCACTTTATTCACCCCAATCCACCAAGCAGTTCTTCTCATACGGATTTAATTACAAACTCAAAAGCAATTGGGGGAAAGCGTTAGACTTCGTTTCTTTAGCTCATATCTGGGAAACAACCAGACACCTCAGGAAAGTTATTTATTATTGGTACTAAGTGTTAGCAGAGTTTTGCTCCCATCACCAAAACAACAGATGTGTGTAATTTTTAAGTGAACAGTCTATAAGCACATTAGTACACAAGGTTACAATTTCCCTCCTGCGAGCATATTTGGAATTTACCCTCAGCAAATGAAATGTCCATGGAAAACTTATCCTGAAATTTAGTAAGCAAATGGACTGCCAGGCCCATTTTAAATTGGAATAAGTACTACCGAGTTTTATTTGTTTGTACGATTCAGCCAGAAGTTCTCCAGGCTCCCTCTCAGCAGAATGAACAGGGAGCAGCAAAACATGGTGTGGTTTTATTTATCCCAGGATGGAGATGAACACTAAAAGACATTAGGCCTGGACAGCTATATATGTCTTATTTCTAATAGTGATCAATGTAACAACTGAAATAATCTTCCTGTAAGTGCCTGCATTGAATAGCGTTTTCTATTTCACATGCACTCCTGTGCATACAAAAAATGTTGTTGTTATTATTAACTTGGATTCTGTTTTAACTAGCTTTGGTGCAAAACAACTTTTCTAGTTCATACAGATTCCATTAGGCTTCTTCTGCAAATCCAGTAGTAGACAATACATATTTTTAAAGGCCTGGAATGCTTTTCCTTCCCAGATCACTGAAAGAAAACAATGTTTTGCTGACCCTGGAGAATATAACATTCAAGGAAATCTTTGTGTCACTGTTGAAGAGGAAGAAAAAGCCAAGATAACCCTGGAATTTAACCATATTACTAGATAAAGGATGCAATGACTCATAGACCAATACTAGGAAAGCAAAAACTTCCCTGTATAGATATGAGTGAGTGCTAAACTTAATTTATTGTATCTTAGCTACTTCATTCCCAAAATACATTTCCTTTTCTCTGAGATAAGAAGAACTTCGCTTTCCTCTCTTATTCTCTAATTGTAATGTTTGTTAATATACTGTGCCCTTGAGATTGTTCATTACAAGAAGACAAAAAAATTGGCATGTGATAGAACCAGAAAATATAGCTTAGTGCAACATTTTAGAGATTAATTTAATATGGAATACAGACACTCTTCAAAGCAAATGCCCATTTGTTTCTGTCATTATGATTGCAAATTAATTTTTACAGTACAACTTAATTAGCAGTTATTCACACACAACATATTTAGGCATAAGCTAAGGTCCAGGCTGCAGTAGCCCCCAGGTGTCACTGTCAGGTTTGACAAGCCCAGCATCCAACATCCCGTGACATGGCTGTGGTCATGCAGCTACTCAGCCCTCGTCACGCTCAGGTCCAGCCACACACTTTGATTTGGAAAAAAGTGAAAAGGTGTCCTATAAAATAGATTTCATGTTTGACAGGTGAATTTTGACAATTGAAACTAGTAACTCTGGTAGATTGTTAGAAGAAGATGGGGCTGGAGATAGGGATGGCCTAGCTAAACATCTGTTTCCAATTAGGTTCATTCTTCTAAATTGATCTATGAAATACAGAAAGAATATTGCATGCCTGCACAGAAGAAAGTGACATGTAAATTTAAAACTCATTAATACTAATTATCAAGTAAGTTTGCTAACAAAGTCACTTCCTTAGCAATTCTATACTTGAAAACATTGCTTGCCTTTATAGAAACTTGAAAAGGACACTTAGCAGGGATTTCTTCTTTCCTTTTGGTCTCTCTACATATTTTGTCTGTATTCCCAAGTCATTTAGTTTATGAGTGCTTATGAAAGCTATATCCATTGGTTAAAACTTTAGGAACTTATTTTGAGTCTAAACTGGTTTACTGATACATTACGATCAGAGTCAGGGTGTTATTAAATACGAACTCTACAAAAGCAGATTCACTTTAGCAATGTCCTGTTAGGAGATTTGAAACTAAAACTTCCCTACCATCCAGTATAAACATCTAGTTAAACATTCTAAGTAACAAACTGATAATTTTTAAGGTAGTTGCCTTTATTATTCCCTAAACAGAAATCAGGGGTAGGATTCATTTTCCTGATTTTACATGTCTATCATGTAGACATGTATGTCTGAACAAGTGTCCCTGGGCTCCCCTCAATAGACAAGGGTACTTGTAGAGTGATTTGGGCCATATTGTCTAAAATAAATCTTAAAAATTGTGCTCTAGAAATGCCCGTTTCTCTCGATGAAACTATATAAAGCTGAAAGGAACCAGCTCACCTGTAGACATTGCACCGTAGACCTCTAAGTGAAATGACCCCATCACAAATCTCTTCATACAGCCAGCACTGAGCCAGAGCAAGCTGTGTACTTGTCTCCCTTATTTTAATTGTGACCTTACGTCTCTGAGACAACACCACTGCCACCACTTATGTCTCTGAGACAACACCACTGCCACCACTCTGCATGTTTCCACCTTCTCGCAAGGCAATCACAACCTTTAAGCCCCACTCAGAGGGGTGGGAGGCAATGTCACCATTGCTCTGCCAGCCTGACCTAACGGTGGTGGCTGGGAGAGGCTGTTGCCACATCAGTCCTTGTGAGGTGTTGTTTAAAAGGCAGCATCCATTTGAAAGCTTGGTAAAAAGAAAGGCAGGAATGGATGTGTACTTCATTTACACGGTCTGCTTGGCGATTTACTTTTATTTTAACTTTTGTACCTGTGTCTGTAGATAACAATGAGGAATTTCACTGAGCGCCGCTTGGTCCAGCGTTGGAGAGACAGAGCTCCACTGTTCTGTCTTTTTCTGCTCTGAATGAGGCGCTCATGAATTGCGAATGGTGTAAAAATGTCACACATCTTTCTCTTGGGAGAATTTCTGTCTAGGGGAGGCATTATAAGGAGGATCTTTGTGGACACCATACCATGGGTGTGAGAAAGGATTGGACTGGACTGGGGAAAAGAAGCAAAACTCACATAATCCCCATAGAATGGGCAACCATAGAACAGGCTGTTCTCACCTGCACTGAGCTGGGAGCAGAGGACCAAGAAGGGCCATGGCAGTCTCCTGTTTAGTAAACTGAGAAAAAACTCAGGACATCAAAGAATCTAGCTCAAAACATATGTTTGTATTTAATGTGAGTGAAAACAGGAATGTGTTTTTAACATTGTCATTGCGCATCAGATAGTTTATAAGGCTCTGAGTTAACTGTGGAGACCTTTCTTGCCTACAATAGTACTTAAATATCCATAATTACTGTTTAACAAAATATTTGGTCTTTCAATGACTTGTTAACGTAAATGAAAAATTTGAGCTTCTTTGTTAACATTTTTCCAGTTATTGGGGTTGCCTGCATTGTAGGCTGCCAGCTTTTATTCAAGCTGATGTTTTTAACAGCACTCAACTACCTAACATATCAACAAGAGAAGCACCAAAAAATTCAAACCACTTTGGAAAGCATTTACCCTGAATTTAGATTCAGCCTTTGCAAAACATCCAGTCCTCAATATAACTGGAGAGAAGGATATAAGATTTAATCATACGGAAAAATCCTCCAAAGCTATTAATTCACCCCTTTTCTGGAAATACCCCAGATGAACACACACCAAAAAAAAAATCTCCCCAGCAATTCAGAAAGAGAAAAAAAGACCAAGCCCATGAGCAAACAAGTCAATACATACAGCCTATTTTCCTTGCGTAGTGTATTGCACTTTAAAACAACAGCGAGATATGTATAATAACTCAATAGTCGTGCCAAATAGCTACCTTAACCAGTTCGTAAGACATTTGAGACTCACAGTATCTGGCTGTGGCCAGCTTGTTTCAAACTAGATTAGTCCAACCTAATTGTCTATTCATGTTATGTGCAGTTATTTGAGGTGGAAGGCTATCAACTCAGGGCAGGCAAACAAGACTCAGAGCTTCAGTCCTCTTGAAGAGCATGTGTAAGTTATGTCCTTTCCCCACCGTGTGTCATTCCTACACCCAGCATATAAATATCACTCTGAGTGACGTTAGTGAATGTGTAAATGTGCAGTAAGTTTGGGGATATTAAAGCAGCCCCAACCTACCATCCCAGGGAAATCTGTGCCTCTGTGACTAAATGGGTATTCATCATTTCCTGAGCTCCACGCTGGCAGCCAGCCAGCAGAGTGTGTACATTGAAATTAGAATAGATTGGGAGGCAGGACTTTGTTCCAAATTGATCTGGATGACGATAGCAATTCTGAAAGCAGCTCTATTTTTTTAAAGGTTCATTGTGTGTTTCTAAAAAGGAGAGGGGAGAAACATTTAGGAAAATAACAGGAAGGAAATCTAAGGCCAGGATATATACTTTTTTATTATTATTATTATTTGATTCTCTTACAGCATTGTTTTGTTATCATCAACATAAGAGCTAGAGCTTCCTAATGTCACATGCAGAAATGCATGGAGCAGGAATGAAGAGAATGCTATTTCTAGTCATCTATTTATTATTTAGTAATTTTTCCTACTGCAAGTGCTTGCACTGTAAAGACCAAAAGGTTTTATCAATTGTGTCAATTCCAGCAACGAAAAAAAGTATGAATTACTGTTAACAGGAATAATCTAGTTTTGTCATGTGGTTGATTGGTCTTTACCTGTCAGTATACTGTTGAGTTTTATTCTACCCTTGCAAATTATAGGCAAACACACAAGCCCAGCTTGGCTTATTTTTTCCTGTAATATTCAATATCTACTGTATATAGCAGGATATTTTAGTAAATGTATGTGTTATTTTTTGTTGTTTGCACTTTCCATAAAATGATTTGTGAAGTGGTAAGTCAAAAACAATAAAGATGTCAGGCATCAGCATTAATTTCATTTGCTTACCAGAAGCACTGATAATTTCTTATGCTTTGAATGCTTGCCAGAAAGATAGACCAGGCACACGGTTCACCAGGCATCAGAGTGTTCAGGGTGTAATCGCTTAAAAACAAGATCTGATACAATGGAAAAAATGTAACTCCTGAGATGGCAGACTTTTAAGTAATTACAGCAGGACCTGACCTTGTGGCACTTTTTTTTCATTCCTTATGACTCAGTATAAATTATGAGATAAAACTAGCTGGAGTAATTCTGTTTTCACCAAGCACCAGAACTCTATGTATACAGTCCTCAATGTTATTACCAAACTGTTGTCTTTACATTGCCTGGACAATCATTGACGCAGATCCATGTTGTAAAGAGATGTAAGATGGCTGAAACTCTGAATGTAGAACACACAGATTTACACCGCAGATTTGACCACCAATAAAAATACAGCCACTCCTCAAGGACATCTTGAGAACTAAATTGCCACATATGACTAGCTCATTTGAACACATACTTGCCAAAAGCAACATATTCGGTTCACTTAGTGTGATCTTTTTGGCCATCCTTTGATAAGACTCATGATGACTTATACCTTCCTTCAAACCTAACTCCTGTAGGCCTGGGCTCTTGTTTTAAAGCACATGTTAAGTGTTTTTAACATAGACCCTTCAGCCATGTAATTTCCATGCTATCAGAGAAAAAGAAAAATTGGGGAAAGGTCTGTTCTCTTTACATTAATAAAATTCAGTACCTGAGTAAGCAGCTATTTTCATGATCCCTTAATGTCATCACTGAGCACTGAAAAAAATTTCGGTCAAAAGAATCGTGTGCTTCATTTCCTTCTGCTTCAGAGTACCACAGAACAGGATTTTCACATTTAAAGCCATGCAAGGCATCCTCTAAGCTTTGGAACACTAACATCAGGACCTAAGCAATTCAAATGAAATAGCTTCCTCAAAATCGGAATCCTCTTTAGCATGGGCAGCTGCCTCTCAGTGGAGTACAGCTTCCCGTCCTCCTTGCAGCACACAAATGTTCATTGCCTTTGATCTGGCTCCCCTTGCAGCCGCTCAGCAGCAGATCTAGGAGCTCCATAAGGATGTGATACAGCTCTGAGCTGTATTAGTGCCTGGCCTGACTTGTCCCAGTTTCCAGAAATTATCTGGCTGGTCTGAAAGCAACAGTGCAACAGAGCACAATATCCCCTTTCTCTGTCCTTCGTGTGTCCATGCTAATCCATAAACCTCAATGGAGCTCTGTCTCAGCTGAGATCCTTGGAAAGAGAATTTCTTACAGCTCAGAAAGAAACACAAAATGGAGTTGAGGAAACATCACAGTCTCTTCTGTGAGCAGGTGGGGTTGTACACAAAATAACTCAAGAGAGCAGCGTACTAACCAGATGCTTCACACAGATTCCCGTGGAGTCAAGGAAGGCAGAGTCAAACTGCCTGGCATCTGACGTGTTCTAAAGCTCTTCAGTGTTACAGTTAGGATATTTTAAAATAGAGATTTGCAGGTAGGGAACTAACTACACATTACTGAGTGCCAGATAGGCTGTTACAACACCCGCTTCTCACAGATACACAGTTTCCTGCATACTGCAAATGGAGTCCCTTCTCCTGTTCCATGACCTCAGGCCATATTTGCTTATTGTGTAACACCAAGGAAAGAGAAAGGGAGAGGGAAAAAAGGCTTTGGACAGCAAAATCTTCTCTCACGAGCGAGTGAGCTCTCTTTACAGCTGAATGGCATCTACACATTTTCAGTAATCCATCCCTTTTAAGTTCTTTGCGTGAGCCTGATCAACATGAGTGGTGCCAAAACATTCATTGCACTCAGGAAGGACTTGGTGGGCACCACATCACATCCCCAGTGGTGAATAATGAGTTACTGACAATGGCAGGTGTGTACCGCTCTCCCTTGTTTGTTAATAAGACAACACCATTAACCTTAGTCTCTGTAAGTTAAAATTTCCCATTTACTGCTGATAAAGAGAATATGCAGAAGACATACCACAAGAGGTAAGCTGTGTGCTACTGTTCAGTTGGAGCTGAATAATCATACTGTCAGTACCTTCAGCCTAGCAGCCTTCTTTGGTGGGTCAGCCTGACTTCCTTCTCTTCTCTCTCAAATAAAGAGCATCAAGCATATTTTTAGCTTTCTTGAAAGCAGCATTTGCATTCCAGTACCTGTTACGCTTTTACTCCACATGCTTAAGACCTTCTCAGTCAATTTTTAGAAGTGGTCCCTGAAGTTTTAGGGAGCATGATTTTGTTGCAGACACCAGGAAGAAACCTAGGAGGGCAATACTTCCAAAGTATCTTTTTTTTGTTGTCTGTGGCTGTCTGGTTGCTGAAAGAAACAAAGATTACATGATGCGAATGTGTCTCTATTAGTTCTTTTAATAACTTCTGAATCCACTGCTGATTTTCTACCATCTTTAGTGGATGGCAAAATATCCCAAATTCATTAAATTCTCAGAAAGTAAGTGAAGGCTGAGAATGTCAATGACAACCTCACTGAGGAAAAGGTTAAAATGAGAGCTCATACTTTGTTTGTCATCACAGTCACTATCTATGAGTTCAACTTTAACACACAAATCCATAGGAAACCAGGTTTGAGTAGTACTGTTGCTCACCAATTTAACTTAAAAGGTATAAGAGAAATTTGTATTTTTATGTACAAAATAACATTTGTAGAAAGGAAAGGACTGTCTCACATAGCTCTGCGTAAGCTTTTTGTGTTTGTTTGAATTCACTGAACAGCAGAACACAAACTGTGCTGTGTTATGTAGCTTCTGCGTGGCTTTGGCTTTCATTAAGAAAATTTCAAGCAAACCTAAAATCACTTTAGTAACATACCATCTAGGTGATTTCTAAGTACCTGTTTGTATCTTAAGTTGCTGTTCTGGACTTTCAACAACAAAATGTCTAAACAGTGGAAGAGCTGGAGTAAAATGCAAAATAAAAGATGGCAACCAATTAAACTTGTCAAACAGTCCCTAGCAAATGTTCTCTTAAATTAATATTACCTCTTTTTTCTGTACTGAAACTGCAGTTTTCATTCAGTATTCACAATTATTTTAATTATCTTTTTTGAATAATCTGCGGCATACAGTGGTTTCTTGTGGGTGTTGAATACTCAAAACTTAAACTGTATTTGTAGGTCTACTGCACAAATGAGCCACATCCTTGGGTACCCGGTTCTGCTCCCTTGAGAATGATCTCACTGCAATCATCACCACGGTACCTGCTGGGTGGATATATGTATTTCTTGGGAAAATTTAAGATTTTTAGGAATTTTACTAGATTAAATATCTTTTTAATTTAAAATTTGATGATCAAAAGTATCTCTTAACATTAGCTTGAAAGTAGCTGAGCCTAAGAACTTTCATGAATATTGGTGGGAAGCAAAACCCACACAATGTGCAAGCACAATAAAACAGTGGAAAGCATCACTTTGATAATATATGAATATTTATGGACTTTTTTACAGTAACTATGTCACATGACATGTCTAAACAGCTTCTTAAAGCTGTTACTCATCTATAAAGGTTTAATATGGGGAAACATAATTTATTCAATCCTTTGCTCATTTTAGTTAATCCTAGATCCTTTTGATATCTCCCTTTTTCTCACTCCCTCCATAGCTTGTGCTGCTGTCCTTGCCAATGGCTTCCCTCAAGTAATAACCCAGGTATCCTTTGATGCAAGGTTACACAATGGCAGGAGACACAAAATCTGAAGTGTTATGTCAAGATGTATATTAGGTTTTCATTATAAAGTTTCCTTCCTTTGAAGTTCTAAGGAAACTACAATTTCCTTTCTCCTGCTGTAAGATATATATTCACTCACAGTTAAATATATCTCCCATAACAATTCATTTCCCAGGCCTCACCAATACTTAGGCGCAGTTCAAACAGCACCTTTGATCTGCACGCAGTTCCTCAAAACATCTTTACCCTTCCATTCGGGCGATGAGGAATCCTACCAAGAAATGGCTTCTTGCATCTAACTAAATGAGACCACATAACACTTTAAGCAATACCATATTAACATGCATATGAAAAGTCCACATAGGTAATTTCATTGCACAATGTAGAGCACTGTGCTGGGTTAGACCCATAGAGAAGGTGGTTTTAAAATCATGAATTCACTTCCAACACTCTGCGTCAAATAAACCCTTGTTTGCCATTCTGTATCAGATTGTACTCCGCAACAGTAGTGACTGCTTTTGGGAGCTAGCCATTTATCATGTTAAAAACAAGGACTTTTGAGGCCAATGGGCTGCAGTAGCTCTATATAAAAAGTAGTTGTATTTTTATGCCTTTGCTAAGTTTTGTGGCTAAGTGGCTCACCTCGTAAGCACTATGCTATGTAAGCCGTACACAGACTGAGTATTTATGCAAAGCATCCCACTGACTTCAGTGAGGCTATTTGTGTACGTTCTCAAAAACTCAAGTGCGGTTCATACAGCATAGCCCTTGGCATGTGTCTGAGACTGCACAGAGCTCAAAAAGCGATGGCCCTGCAATCTGCTGGCTGGAGCTTGCGGGGGAGACAAGCAGAGAGCAGTAAATTAGAACTGCAACTCAGAGCTGTGCCATCATCACTTACAAGTACTTATAAATTGTTTATCCTCCCCCTTCATGCTGTAGCTATAGGCTTTCATGTTCCTACATCTGCTAAATATGACTGCTCCGCTTACTTACCTGTCTCCCAGAAAGGTAGCAAGGCTCACTTACGGCTTACATCACGTGTTAAGGGGTAAAGCACCAGCTTTGTGCTGAGCATTGTCATCTGTCTTAATTTTGATTGATTTCCTTTTGCCTGTATTTATTTGATCAGATTCCGGTAAACCTTGGGTAAATAGTCACAGCTAATGTGACAAGGCTGAATTTTTCCTTCTTTGTGGATGTGAGTCTAACAAAAAAGAGAGTACAGAAGAGGCATAAGTCAGTATTAAATTGCGTGGTTTTCATTCTCATACCCCCTTTGACTCCTCATCATAGCACCCTCCTTTGCCCTGACACAAGCCACTCTTTTCCAGAAGCAGCTACACACAGAGCCTGGGCAAGTGAGAGCAGGGCCTTATTCACCAGTTAAGCAGTCAGCTGAAGGGATGTGTTTGGTTTTGCACGCAAATGTAATGCTGGTCCAGTTTCAGACATTATCGCTCAGTCACTGTCACTGGAGCAACTGGCAGCAACTACTACCCAAGGCCACTGAGGTGTCCTCGCCTCCCCATGGAGGTGTGAGCGCAGATCAGCCATGGATCGGGGTAATCCTACTGCCTGGTTAACAACATTAAATGGGAACAAAAGCAAGTAAAAACTCATACTTACAGACACCCTTTCATCTAATGAGTACACCATGCTTTCCTGTGCGTGTCATTCTTAGTGTCCCCAAGGCAGTCTGATCATCTAAGGTGCAGAAGGGGTTCACTTGGTCAGCCCAGCTAAAGGGTTTGTGGCAGAACTGAGATCTGCTTACCTTTACTCCCATCCCTCTGCTTTGACTGCTAGTTGATGTTGATGACTCGATTCTTTGAGGTAATATGAAAGCTTGCTCAGACACATCTGTTTTCAGGCAATATCATGGAGCTACCTCCTTTCTTTAAAATTGACTGTGATTGAAATACTACAATAAACTCCATTTAATATATTGCCAAGCTGACATATAGCTTCAAATTCAGTCTGTGAAGTCTCATCTTTTCAAGAGCAGAAACTCTTCAGTCGCTGAGAAAGACCTGAAGAGCTCCCGCAGTGTCATAGGGAGTATTAACCTCTGGTGGGGATCTGTCTTAATACACTAGAGAACAACGGTCAATGTAGTCTGACAAGACGCGTGGGGGATTAGCAGAGGGAAAAAGGCCTTCTAAAAGCCTGTATATAAACATGTTTATAAGGGAAATTTATAATTTTCCCTGACAAAATTAAAGCAAACCAGCCAAGCTGCATTAGGTTTTTAATGACATTTTCTCTTACTACCAAGGACGCTGTGCCAGAAGCCCTCAGGCCTGCCTGCAGTCATATTACTATACTTGCAGAGCATACTGACCCCAAAGACGGTGCAATCTATTTCTGTCACAGATTAAGTGACCTCTGTGCTTTTTGCGTCTAGCTGTGGAGAAAGCTGCAGGTGGAGGAATGTTCATCCCTCGGTTAAGCTAAACCTTTGTTTGCTGTGTTCACATGAATAACTTATAGGGCCTTGGCATCATGAACAGCAGCGCTGACACAGTTGACATGACAGCACTATAGACTGAATCCCGATCTGCCCTCCGAGGAGAAGATGGGATGTTTGCTCGTTTCACATTTCACCAAGTCGGGCTGTTCAACTATTTATAAGATGAATAGAAATTTCCACTACTTCAGCTGACACACCTGCCTTTACCTAGCAACTGCTCAGAGGGAGCCAGCAGAGACAGAGGAGGCTTTGAGAGGCGCAGACCGGCGGGGAGGCTGCTGCCAGCCCTCTCCGTGCCGACTCTGTCCTCTTGGCAAGACGGTGGCCCCTTCCACTCCCCTCAGCAAGAGCTATTTATATATCCCAGGAGAGGAAGGGCCTCCCTGCTTCGCCTTCCCCGGGCAGCGAGCGGCGCGAGAGCAGCGTGGAGCTCTGCAGACACCCTGGGTTGTGTGGGACACGGCATGGGGACACTGCCCTGCCTGGCATGGGGTGACAAGCGCGGTGGCATGAAGTGACCTTCCCAGTGGCACGGTGCTACCGCCCATCATGCCACAGCACAGCCCCATGTGCTCCCTATGCCATGTGGCACCTTCGGGGTGCCTGGTGGTCCCTGATGGCATGCCTGGAGCCCACCCAGCATCAGGTATAGGCCATTGTCACCCAGGTCCAGGCCCATGGGAAAGTCCCCACCACCTCCTGGTCTTTTGCTGGCTTTGACGCGAACAAGGGAGGGTGAGAAGCATCACCCAATCCGAGGCACTTAACCAGAACATGGTTTCCTGCCGAATTTTGTGACCTAGCACACACATAGCACCTGCAGTCACTGAGATTTCACGTTTGCCTCACGTATCTGTAGGGTCTCTCAGGCAGCCTGTTGCCACCAGAATCCTGGTGGCAGAAAGGACAGGGCCTCATGGCATAACCGTGTTCCTCTGCAGCATGTCTGGGAGCCCCAGCCACCACAGGCTGATCTTCCAAAGGAGACTCCCAGGGGGTAAAAGCCACTTTAACAGTGATTAAAATATAGATAAGCTAGTACAATCAGGGCATGAAAAATGACACTTTCCTACTTTCATGCTGTAACTGTGGAGAGGGCTTGACAAAAGTCTGTGGTAATGGGCCCAGAGCTGGAGGAGCTAGAAGACCTGCTTTTACAGCAATACTGAATCCAGCCCTAGTCAGGAATAAAGCCCCATAGTCCTGGTGGCTTTGGACACACAAAAACTGAGGAAGGGAGAGTCCCTACCTGGGATGCTGCAGCCCAATTTAAGGCAGGAACTGACAAGGACATTGAACAGACAAAGAGGGGGTGGCAGCAAGAGGAACATGTGCTAGCAGAGATTCATCATGCGTGCTGTTGCCAGGCTAAGCAGAAAAAAAAATACTAATAATAATAATTTTCAAAAAAGAAATGCAGAATCAAATCTGTTTGCATTTACTAGGTGTCCCTTCCATCTCCGTTCTCAGCTGCAGGGACTTGGGGATGCAACCCTCAGCGGTGTCCAGAGCCAGCCAGGAGTGCAGGCTGGGGCACCTGGTCACTCAGGGCTTCCTCTCAGCGGGAAAGGGGGGTCTTGAAGGGGGCTGTTTTCTTTATTCTGATATCTTAAATGTTTACCTACCAGTGCCTGATGGTTTTAGAGATGGAGGACTGTAACTAAATGTGAGGTACTTTTATTGTTCACAACATCATACTCATGAGGCAGATTTACAAAAAGGGTATTTGACTACATAGTCAATGCTGAGGACTAAAAGACCACAATTGCTGCAGTATTGTGAATTGTGTTTGCAAAAGAAAGAGTTTACCAAACAGCAGCCAGGAAAGAAGATAAAGCAGAGTAGGCTTTACGGTTAAAATTAGATTGACCTGAGTTCAGATTATAAATGCTGGAAAAAAAGTAAATGTGATTTGGAAAGAGAAGGGAAAAGGTGTTTCCAGGAGACATGCTTCAGCTTCAAAATATCTCGATACTTTTCACAAAGAAAGAGTCTATGCCCAAAATATTCAGCAGCTTTTCTCCCTTGTGCTTGACACATGCTCTTAAACATAGAGCTGAGATCAGATGTGAGGGAGGGCAGGGGAGAAGGTTCCCAGCAGCAGGTGAAACTGAATCAACAGAGTCATCCTTTTGTATTTCAGTAAACTCGGCCAGGGACTGATGGTAATCTGCAGGATATTTCTTCCAGCCCTCTCCTCTCCCTCCCTTCCCTTCCCTTCCCCATTCCTCCTCCCCAGCCCTAGCACTGCTGTTCAGATTGGTAGCGAGCTGTTCGTGCTGTTAAAGCTGTTTGCTGGAGCTCTGGGTGCTCTCTTTAAAACTGAAAATCATCCTGCCATCATCCACCTTGCTTTAACACCCACCCACTTAGGAAATCTGAAAGCTGTGTATCTCCTCAGAGGCTGCTAATGCTATTAATTCTTCTACCTTAACAGTCTATCCAAAATGTGAAAGCAGGCTTTCTGAGATTCCTAGGCTATATAGCACATTCTGCTGCATTTCCCATACACATTTCAATGTCTGTTTCCCATGGTTAAAAATAAAAAAGCCTGATTCAACACTCTCTCATTTCATTTTTACATGACTAAAACACCATTGTTTTTTACCTGCAGAGCACAAGCCTGCACCCCCTAAACCTTTATGTGATTCTTTCCCTGTTTCTTGGCAGGCTAAATTACCCTCTCTAACCACAACCAGACCATTTCGCAGACTCAGGCTAGCTGATTTAAAAGATATCCTGGATCTCTCTAGCTTGCAACGTAGACATACCTGTGTGAGGGGCACAAACACTGTTAAATGCATGATCCAGTTGCCATGGGTCTCACACAAGTGCCTACCTAAGCACTGTTAATTATTTACCTATCAAATGAAGGTAATTGCTGAATGATCAAATGCTTTAATTGCCCTCTAGATTTTAACTCCTTACTACACTAGGAAGGAAAGTAGTCTTAAGGAAGTAGTCTTAATTTACCCCCTCCCCAATATCATTAGCTGGAAATAGAGGAACACCTACCCTGCTTGTAGAAGGTTTTCTCTCACAGCTTGATATTTCCTTCCACAAGGCTCTGTCCTCCCAAGGGGACACAGAAAATTACATACTGAAGCTGATTTACAGTTATTCAAGGGTCTTGCTGTAGAACCCTGGCTTTTAAGAGCGAAAAAAAGGGGACATCCAATTTCTATGAAAGCAATTCCAGCCATCCTAGGTTCTATACAAAAGCCTTGGATAAGTTTAGACCCCAGTGTAGAGGAATATGAAATGTCCAAGGGGGAGCTGGAAAGAGGATGCAGGCAAGGAGCAGGAAGAGTTTGTTCTGTTGGTGACACTCTGCTCCTCAGGTGTGATGGGAGTAGTGAAAGCAGACTGTGCTTCAACACATCAAAACTCAGAATGCTATAGATGTAAATGAGGCAGGCAGGCCTTGGCACTGCTTCAGAAAAGCCTCAAAATGGACTTACAAACCTAGTTTAGCCTATATGTCTTCTGCGCCCGTTCATGATTTAAAGCAGAGAACTTTGCCTGACAACCAGAGCATGAGGCCAATACTCTAATGCAGATATAATATAGTATGCAGTCAAGGGCTCCACCACATTTACTGTATAGAAAGAGATGAAAATATTGCAAGGATTTGATTTAGACAGCTTTTGCAGCCCTTACATTATAAATACCCTCAGTCCTAGAAAAACAGCACTTTTGACAATAAGGCAGAAAAGACTAAATCAGGAGCCACGTGTGCTGCTCATGACATGGCCAATGACTGTACTGAAGTGAGAAAGCTGAGAAAAATTTCATAAGGTGAACTGTCTTCATGATTCTTCTGATCCAGGGAGAGACCTGACAATATTGATCAAAGTTGGTAAAACATAAAATGCTAACTAAAACAATAAAATGACCAGATGAAACACAATAGCATGGGAATGGCTTAATCTTTCCAAAAGGTTTAGTTACTTCAAAAGGTAACTAAGACTCAAGCGTCCCTTGGGAGCCAACACTGTAATACTCCATTTCATTCTACGTACTATGACTGAGACAAGATCTAAGGAGGTCATGAGCAGCATAATAGGAAAGATCTTATTTTAAACCTCAGCCACTGGTGGAAATAAAACTCATTCTTCTTTGGAGGAATGTTAAAAAGTAGGTTAGAGGTTTGTTTACAATGACAGCTTTTTGTTTGTTTTACCCAATTTCCAGTTACACTACCTTGCTCTGTGTTGTAATAGCACGGACCATTCTTTCCTTCTGTGGTAACTTCATTTGAGCAGCACTATTCAGTTCAAGGTAGCTTTATGAATGGATTTGACACGGTGGATCTTCTTCTTCTATACATTAACAAAGAAGAAGCTACAGAGTATACAGGCATGAGAATGGCACCAGGCTGGGGAGGACCTGCGTCGCTCCATGAAGGTGCAGCAAACCAGGATCGGGTTGCTGGCAGAGCAAGAGCACCATGTCATTGTTTTTATCATGCCTAATATGCTGCAGCCCAGCACTAACCAAATTCACAGCAGGCCCATCACGATAAAGGAGTCTTAGGAGTGGATGTAAACGGTCATGTAAATGAGAGCTAAGGCTTATATTTTCTGACAGTCAGATCAGAGTCTTTCCCTTTGTACAGCTAACTGTGAGGAGCTCTTTTAAAGTTAATGATGTAAATGAGGAAAAAATTAGGCTCAAAAAAACCAGCTTTTTGTAGCTACAGATTTCATAACCATCCAGAAAATCACTGTGAGCTGAACTGCAGAATTTGGAATATCAGCTGAAGACGCACATGACTGAGGAAAGTGGATTGAGTAGCTTTCTTCATAGTCTGTGCAACATAGGTGTGAGATTTGAAAAGCTTACGGCACGTCTACACTAGCAGTAGGGTGACAGCCAAGCTGGATCTGCAACAGCCATGGTGGTACCCAGTCCTGACCCCACAGGGACTCCACAGCCACAAAAAAATGTGGCAGCAATGTATCTTATAATAGAGCATGAGAACAACATTACCTGGAGGGGGATACTCACTCCTCCTAATTTCCACCTTCACTTGCCATCTGTGCTTGAATAAACTGGAAGCAAGACGGTCTCAGGAGGATATTATCTGCCTTCAGCCCCAGGCTAGTTGCTGCTGACTGCACCGTAATATGCGTGCGCCAGCCTCGGTCTGCCCGAGCTCAGCGATCTCCTTGCTCCATTACAAAGTGTAGATACACCCTAATTATCCCTTAGCTTGCACCATCCCTTAAATGCCAACGGAGCTACCCTCACAACCTCATTAAGAGCTGAACACTGTGGCCATGAAAGAATAAATAATCCCAAACCTGAAGTTAGGTCCAAAGATGCTTAAATAATTTTCTTTGTCCAAGACAAACTCTCTGCTTTGGTCTCGGGGTCAGGCACTCACTTCTGAGTGCTGAGGAACAGTGCCAGGGCTGAGAGCAGATACCTTTCAAATGTCATTATAAGCGTCCTGAAATGCTGACAAATCATAAACCCACACAATTATAATTTAAATATTTGATCACTGGCAGAAGTAAACATGCATCCTGGCAAACGTCAGTCTGTTGTAAAAACAATCTCTTCAGGTAAGCCCCCTTCATGCCCTGAGTCCCTACTTACTTTAATAGAGTGTTTTGGAGTGCCACGGGCTCTCCCTGCACCTTGCTGGAGCCAGGCTGCTGAGCCACAATGTTCAGTGTACCCATTTTTCTAAATTAAAAGGCCTCTAATCATCATCATCATTATCATTGCACTTAGTCTCTGCCTACTCCACAAGGAGACCATTCCTCTTTCCCTGTGGGATAAAGATGGGTTTTCCTTTTTTTTATCCAAGGACTGAACAAATAAACTCACTCAAATGATAGGGACTATTATTTCCCCAGAGAAAGCCTGTCACAATTTTATTCTTTCTTTTCTGGAGAGCACCCAGAGGTCCTCCAGGTTATCCTCTCCTCACCCTACCCTCTTTTACAAATACTTCACCGATTGTTTTGGCTCCATGCATTTACCTGTAAGGCTCTCCGAGGACAAAAGGATGGCAGCTATTTGAGCATAAAGGTAGTTTAGCTCTACACGCAAGGGCAAAAATGGAGATGGAACTGAGATCAGCGAAAGCACTGCAGCTCTATTTCCCTAATGAAGCAGAACTCTCACACCGAGCTGGGCTTACACACTGTAATCAAGTACACTTCTCACAATGCTGGGGTTATGGAGAGCCCTGCGCCGAGCAAGGTAATTATCAGCTGCCACGGCTCAGAAGGGCTCCATTGCCCTCTCCATTTTGCTCAGTTGTCAGTTTATAGTCAGGAAGAAAATGAAAAAAACCCCTGCTTTTTCAGAAGTGTTTGTAGCAAGAAAAAGAGACGCTCAATACATATTTATCCCGCCCCAGCACCACACCAAAAAAAAAAAAAAAAAAAAGTGGGCAGATCAGAAGATGCAATATTGTTACTCTGGTCATGTTTTTGCATTGATGATATAATCCTAGCTCTTGGTCTCATTTCTGAAGGACTGCTTTGTGTAAATGTCTTCATTAAGTGATCAATAGCACAATAGAAGTTACGTGAGTAACTTCACGTGTTTTGAGAAGGATTTTCCTGGTACTGAGAGGCAGGGGCTGATGAACAGCCTAGAGGAGAATGAAACTGATGGGGTGATAAAGTGAGGCCGAGTAAGATAAAACTGTGGACCGCCAGAAGACTTTGGAAATTTTGCTGTTCAATTCACCAAGATTTTATTTTGCTCTTTAGGAAATCTGTGTTTCCACTGATTTCCTCCCTCCCTCCCTCCCTCCCTCCCTTCCTTCCTTCCTTCCTTCCTTCCTTCCTTCCTTCCTTCCTTCCTTCCTTCCTTCCTTCCTTCCTTCCTTCCTTCCTTCCTTCCTTCCTTCCTTCCTTCCTTCCTTCCTTCCTTCCTTCCTTCCTTCCTTCCCTCCTTCCCTCCTTCCTTCCTTCCTTCCTTCCTTTCAACTGGTGCCCCCTTCCCTCCTTCAGAGAAGGAGCTGAAACTCACAGCCACCCACATACAAGCTCTGACTTCTTCATAGGCAATGAACATTGGTACAGATACAGGGATGTGGTTTTGATGACATTTAGGCAGTGATGGTAATACAGAGTTATTTTCTTCTATCCAAATGTGTACAAAAGGCTCTGTGAAGAATTTGTTTGAAAACTTCCGTGGGACTGCAGAACCTGAGACAAAGTAATGCTTTGATATCTGTACGTATACAACTTCCCAGGCACTGCGTGCCATAAGACCTAGCCAGGCAACTCATACAAGCAAAAGGAAATGTCAGTGAGAAGCGAGTCAGAAAATTGCACTGAGCAAATTGTTCTAGAATAATGAGATATATTCAGTCCAAAAAAGGACCAGAAAGCTTGATCAAGAAGAATTTAACTTTTATTTAAGAGCATAAGCAGATGTGAAAAAAAGAAAATCACTAAGCAAACTGTTCTCAAGATGTGACCTGTGTCAAAACAAGAGGCTTGTTCCAAATCACACCAGTATGTGATGTACACAGAAAAGCTCTTCAGCTGAACTGTCTCAGAAAAAGCAGACCATGAAGGCATGCAAAATGAGACAAAAGTTAGGATCTTGTAGAGGTATGAGGAAGAATTTCAGAACCCCAGAATGGTTGAGGTTGGCAGGGACATCTGGGGATCATCTACCTCAGCCCCTCTGCTCAAAGCAAGGTCAACTACAGCAGGTTGCTCAGGGCTTAGTCCAGTTAGGTTTTGAAAACCTTCAAGGATGGAGACTCCACAACCTGTGTGGGTAAGCTGGTCCAGCATTCCATCACCCTTACATTAAAAAAGTGTTTTCTTATGTTTAAACAATATGTGCCCACTCTCTCTTTTCCATTCATTGACCACCACTGAGAAGAGTCTCACTCTGTCTTCTTTATACCCCTCCATCAGGTATTTATACACATTGATAAGATACCCCTGAGCTTTGTCTTCTCCAGGGAGAACAGTCCCAGTTCTCTCAGCCTTTCCTTGTATGAAAGATGTTCTAATGCCCTAATCTTTGTGGCCCTTTGCTGAACTCAATCCATACGTCCATGTCTCTCTTGTGCTGGGGAGCCCGTAAATGGACCCAGCACTCCAGCTGTGTCTTACGAGGGCTGAGTGGAGCAGGAGGGGGTCAGTGTACTGACTCAAAGGGAAGAAATCACTGGCAAAACATATGATAATTTGATATTTTGGGTAAACAAAAAAATAACTGACAGTACAGTGTTACAAAGGCCAAATTCCCCAAAGACACTGAATCCGGGTGGTGCCTAAAAGATTCCAATGGGGCATCAATGAGACCAAGAGAAGAACTCAAGATCTTTGCGCTTGTACTTCAGGAACTTGACAAAAAATGAACAGCTTCTGAACCTTGTGAACGTGCTTGGCTCAAAAAACTGGTAAAGGAGCATGAAGTTATTACAAAATCAAGATTTCTTTTCTTCTAATCAGGTGAGAATCGTCACTGAGCAACTCTTCTAGAGCAAGTTACAAGCCAGAACATACACATGTATGCACACATAGGCAAAATATATGAAAGCACACAAAAAAATGAAAGGAAGGTACTCTGCATGAGCTTCTCAGTGACCTGGAAAGAATGTTCTCAAGAAATATTTTGCCTGATGAAAGCAATGCTGTCAATGCTTACTTCATCTTTGGCAAGGCAGGGCGGGCAAGTGAGATTTTCATTCAACTGAACCATGACACACTTAATGGTCAGGGAACTACTCTCACAAACACACCAGCGCATCTCTCCAAATCCATTCCTATCAGAGGACACACACAAGTTGTGACCTGAGAGTACTGCAAGATATTAACAAAATACGCAATTGGCTCCATATGGAAATTCAAATACCTCTGTCAAAAAAAGCATTTGTTAGTCATGATCCAAATGCTAAGACATAAATTTTTGTACCTGAACACTGAGAAAATTAGAGGGACAAGAGGAGAGCTGAGGTCATTTACCTCAGGCCTCCTCTTTTAAGAGGCTAGCTGGAGTTCTGCAATTACACTGAAATTCTGTATTACGCTCATTACCCTATAATACATTTATTCACAGTCCCAACCTTTGCCATATGATCTTAGGACATCTGTGTGCTCCTGACCTCCCATGTACTTTCACAGTAGCCTGATTCTACAGCTATTTCTTCGAAACTTCCTTTCCCTGGCAATTAATGTAGATCGGGTTTTGCTTTGAAAAAGAATGTTTCAATGTGGGCGTTTTGTTTTGGTTTGGTTTGGTTTTTTTATGCCTGCAGAATTTAAGCCACTTGCCAGGAATAAGAATTTGGTGATGAGTGGAGGAAATGACCAGAGGTCTGTGCACTCAGGATGCTGGAGGCTGGAGGAAGGAATCCTGCAGGAAACAATTTCACCCCACTTTGGTTTGCAAGTCAAATACAGTTCCAGATCTGAATCATAATTAGACTTCTGCTGAAAGTTTAACTCCTGGTTTCCGAATTGGGCAGTGAACGCAACAAAATATGAGTAATGATGCCTCAACACACCCCTCACCAAAAGCAGCACCAAGTAGCCAGCAATATTGAGGACCCAAACATTTAAGTGGGCTTAAATAAGCATCCTCAGAACTTGACCTAACCCACCTAGACAGGTGACATCAAGGCCATATCACTATATATTTCCTTTGATTATCTTGGAAGAATTTATTCTCCAGATGTATACATTCTTCAGAAAAACTATTGGTATTCTATTTTTATAGAAAACAATTTATGGCAGAAGTCCAACAATATGAATATAAATCTGGGTATCTGCCAAAGAGTGGTTTGGTAAACATTCAATCTTTGTTTCAAATTTTCAAGAAGCTGTTATATATAATTCAACAGTTCCCACTAATGGGACACAGCAATAAGAAAAATCAGACTTAGCACTGAGTAGGGAGAAGCCCAATCTAAGAAACTCTACTTGAGGATCTGAGTTGGTGGAAATGGGATGAGAAGGAGGTAGCAGCAGCCCAGGAGCATGGCAGAAGACAGCAAGAATGTGGGAGGCAAAGAGGCAGAGGCATGTTGCCTGGGGGCAACAGTATACCCAAGAACTGGAAGGAAAAGGAGAGGAAAGCAGAAGGCATAGGAAAGGGAAAGAGTAGGGAAAGGATGAGGAAAGAGATGACTGAAGGATGAGGGGTGCACAAGGGAAGAGGAAAAAACAGTGGCAGTGACACCTAGCTATAGAAAGGCAGGGAATCACTCATATGGATAATACCAAGAAGAATGTATTATTGATTTTAAAGCTTTAGAGCTTAAAAAATAGTAATAATTTTTAGCTAAAATATAACTCTCCTAAATCTCTACACTGGGTGAAATCTAAAGGGTGAGTACACTGTTAAATTAATGAAGAATTGCAATAGCAATGGTATTGAAGGTGAATACCAGTCCTGTAAAATGTTGCAAGTGGTCATTAAGAGCACCTGGGGAATGTTTCTGAAATGAAAGGTAAATGCACTTAACATTTCTTCCTGTTGAACTGTTCATTCCATCCAATCAGGACCTCAAATAAGTTGCTTTTTTTTTTTTAGTATTGTATTTCCTCAATTATTTCCATCAATGTGTAGGTTATGATGTTGAAGCCTATGGAATCACGGCTTTGTGGGTTGGGAGAAGTGGTATTTTGCTATGATAATAACACCATTTCTGCATAACTAGCCACTGACCTTTGTTCTTCTCATCAGCAAATAGACCATCTTTGTAACAAAAGTAAAGCTGAGGGATTTGAAAATGTCAAAATAGCAGAGCAACAAAGAGCCCTTGGCCCATATAAATATTTACATTTGAAATATCCATTTGCTGAACTGAATATTTCAGCTGTTGAGGGCAGCCTGAATCTCATTACATCAGCTCCGCAGGCCTATTGGTGCTCTTGCTTTGAACACAGACAAGAGCAGCACTTTTATTGTGTGATATGCACATTCCAAGCACCCAGCACACTTACAAAGTGGGTTGTATTCCAGCAATGCCATGTCTCTGCTATTCAATTTTTATGATAGCATCCAGACTCCACAGCTGTGTAGCTTTCTACTATTGAATACAGATCCCACACAAGACAGCTGTCTTGGCTTTTTATTTTTTTTATTAACAAGGAGGGGAAAAAAATCCCTCCCAAAACCAGCCTCAGCAACATGTTGCCTAGTGGAAAATCCATTTTAATTCACTAATTATTCTGATCTGGAGCTGCAGTGAGTAAAATACTGTCCAATCCTTTCAATTCAGGAAGATTAGCGCATGCAGCCCTTCGTCTAGATCCAGCCAGCTCAGCCCCCCTTGAGCCAGTCTTCCTCATGACTGACACATAGAGAGGAGCCTCTGTGTATAGACCTGGTCCTCTGTCCTGCCAGAGACCCTTCTGCCCCTGTGCCCTTGTGAGGCACCAGGTCTTTGGGATAAGACTGGAGGAGAAGAGGGAAGAAGGAATATGAAGGTACGTCTTCTCCCTTTTGACCTTGCCTTGCAAAGAAAATCCACGCAAAAGGCATCCCAGCTCCTTTCTGGGAATGTCAATATAAATGGACTGCAGGGATATCTGCCAGGTCAATAGTCCTTTCAACAACGGCTCCATTTAATGGCTGAGTCCCAGGAGAAAGTCTGGGGGCAACAGGCCATAGACGTAATGCTGGGGGCAAAGGGTCTCCAGTGGAGGCATCCGGGCCCACCCCACAGGCATTGTCACCCTTGCCCCTTCCACTGGAGGCAGCCTGCCCCAGGAAATAAAACAGGAGAAGGCCAGGAGAGGAATGCAGATGCATCTTTCTCCATTCTGTGTGTTTACTCGATAGAGATCAATCGAAACTGGCATTTTTCATGTAATACAGTGTGGTTGCTCTATAGTTCTTCCAACTTCAGTGTGTATTTTGCATTGAATACTCCAAACTATATGTATAGTTACTGTTCCAGCTCATTTGGAAGTGTGCTGTATAGGTTGCTCTGTGGCTTCTGAAGATCTCAATATGACAAATAAATAGCTGAGATGCTGCTGTGGGCCCCTTTTTAGTATCTGCCTGTCTGTTTCCATACACATGCTAAATATCTTCACTGTTCTTCCTTCATTTCAGGAAAGGCTCTAAATCCGGCATTACTGGCTTGAGTAACTTGATTCCTCAAAAGTCCTGCACTTTCAGTTATTTCTAATAGATTTACTCAATTCTTCTTGAATATCCTGGTAAAAAATGGAGCTAGAAAACTTTCCCAGTCTTCAGATTTATATTCCAGTTTGTTTTCATTTCATCTTACTTTCCGGCATTTCTATGACAAATAAATTGTAGTACTCCTATTAATATTTTTATAAACCAACAAACAGCTGTAAAATGAATCAAACCCAAGTTTAGTGAGTCTATAAATTGTAAATTGGCAATATATGTAAAAGCTGGCCTAATAGTGATATTTCCATCTTTTTTCTAAAGTTCTTTATAACCAACATTATCACTGAATACATCTTAAGGGAACTCTGCGATAATATAATGATCCTCAGAGACTTGTGGCTGCAACGATGTGCCAGAACATGGAGTATGCTTATGATGAAAGCACCATTCTGTCTTGGCGCACGCAACTATTAATGCTTTGCAAGTATTCTTTGCTTGGGATGTAACAGACTACAAATAATTGCCTGTAGTGTGCTTTAGCTTTGTCCAGGTTCTGTGAAAACACTCTCTTGCTTTAACTGAGCTGATTTTTTCTCATTACCATAGGGTTTTTTCTCACTGCTACCTAACTGATTGAAAGGAAACATACACTCTCAGATGGAAAAACACAGCGTCTGCGATTAGGACTAAAAAGCAATCTACAACTCACCCTAGTCACCAATAGATGACATTCATAATACGGTTTACCACTGTTTCCAAGTACTTTTCTATTAAGCCATTACTTTATTGTCTATATTTAAAAGTATATAGTTATATAATGGAAAATCCTTCAAAATCAAAGTTCAGGCATACAAAGTTGCCTTTATTGGGGCAATTAAGTAAGTTTTATTACTCATAGAAAATGCACAGTGCATGAGAGAAGAGCTGGTAATAATAAAAATGTCCAGAGGACTGTTGGTAAGTGTTATAAATTATTTTTAGCCAAATAAAGGAGCAACACGTTAGCACACATGGGGCTACTTGCGTATTTTAACACAAAGGACAATTTTGGAATTCAAAGGCTAACCTTTACGCATCTATGAGCAACTATTTGAAAGCTGTGTGTCACGTCTGTAAAACTTAACAGCTGTTTGCAGTTCACACCTTTGTGAAGCCGGAGCACAGAGGTGCGCACACCCGTTTACATGCAGTTTTACAGTCCCACTTGTGGAGGCCCAGCACAGACCAATGTGGAATTGCAGGTTCTAATGTGCATCATAGATGCAACCACAGTTTCACGACGCAGAAGCCACAGCTTTTACAGCGCATTGCCATTAATAGCCTGGGTTATGTTGTTCTTGACCTTTCTGTGTGACGGGGTGTTCAGGACGCAGTGAACTTTTTGTCTTACGCCCTCAGACACTTTTTCTGGGCAAACCGGGACTTCCTCGTGTCGGTGGATCAGGAGTGCTGCCACCTCCCAACTTCCAGGTGGGGAACCACAATGAGTGTTATGTCTTCCAGCCTTCCTATCAGCCCACAGAAGGCTACAACAGCAGCATCTCGAAGCATGTGCTTCCTTACAAAGGAGGTAGTCATGGAGGAAATGGGCCTTTTGAGATACCACCTGAGGGGAGGTACCCGCACAGCGCCCCGAGCAGGAAGCTAGATTCAAGACACCACTTATCCTGCTCCTTGCCTCCTGTCAAGGCACTGAAAGACACATTCAAGCCAGCTACAACAGGATATCCCATGTATTGTCTGGAACCTTCCCCTCACAAGGACTGACCCAACCTCACTCTGATTAGCCTGAGAGATCTGGTGTCACATGTGTACATGAAAAGCATCTAGGCACTTATTAAATATGCATTCCCCTTCCTACTAACATCGTTCCATCAATATTTTAATGCCATGTTGCCTTTTAGATTGTGTTCCTACTGTAACATGAGGTCCCTGCTGGGGCAGGCGGCCACCACAGAAGTGGATGTGTTTATGGATGACATTTGTTTCAGTATGAAGAGTTGTCATCAGTGGTGATTTTCTGCTGCAAATGCTTACGGTTATTTCACCAGGAAATACCATCTCTCTTCCCTTCTACCAATAAAGCCAGTGGGGCAGCATGAAAGTGTACAAAGCAGGGCCGAACGTATTGAAGCCACGAAAGATAACTATTTATTGCCAGAGTAACTTGTGATCAAGCTAAAGTTAAACTTAACCTAGTACAAATGTGCTGACTTTATTGGCATATGAGAGGAGTAAATTTGAATCACTGACTATTTCTGTAGTGAAATTCATGTCTATATGAAGTTTGTCTGTGGGTTTTATTTCCTGTTTTTTACAATCCCTTTTTGATTTTGTTTTGTGTTTTTCCTCTCCTCTGGTTATAGACTAATCATCGCCAAGTCTCCGTCATTTGCTTGAAAAACAATAGCTGGCAGTCATTGTGCTAAATAGCCCATTTTGTTATCCTTGCCACAATCCACGGTGTTCTCAGTTATTGCACTTGATAGGCGTCATTAAGGTTTCCATGTTGTTAGTCACTTTCCTGATCTTTCATGTTTCTTCTGCTCAGGAAGCAGCTTTTCCTGGAAACATTCAAAGAGAATAAAACCCGATTACAGCCAGCACTGTGGGGTAATGGCATCTAAGACCCAAATCCAACACTTTTATTTTTTTTTAAGCTGATAACTGCAATTATAAATGTGAAAGGCCAGATTATGCCACTTGTGTTCACACTAGTCATTCCACAGAAGTCTACAGAACCAGTTATGAGAAAAACATTGTTCAGTGTGAGTAATTTTTAGATAATGCAGTCAAAGAGTTTCTAACACATTATATTAATAGGACACTAGACTGGCATAGACCTGCCCATCTCAAATACTGCAAGGCTACCCTACTCCATCTGCAAAAAGTCAGTGGAGGTGCTGTGGCTGTCTGAAGGCTCTCAGACAAGTTTAAAGCTCTGTTTGAGGGATGAATGTGGAGCTGACACATGGGGAAGGAGACCTTCCCGTTTGCAGGGTGCTCTCTCCGGTCGCTGTCAAGAAGGCCTCTGGCATCCCTTGTGCAAATCAAGAGAAAGCAATATGAGGTCTGCAGGAGGCTGGTGTGGGTGCCATTGCACCCACATTCATGCAGAGGCAACCAGGGTCTGATCATGCACTGGAAGCCACATGCCCATTGCTTCGTCCTGGCATCTAGCTTCCAACCTTGAAACCTGAGATTTTCCGAATCAGCTCAAATCTGAACAGTTTAAAGCACACGAAGCAGGCTGCCCTCCCTTTAGTGGGAGAGCACTAAGTAAAAAGAGAGTCAGATGCCCCGGAAAAAAAGTTTGGGGTCACAGGATTCATAACACTTCGGCAAACACCCTCTCTTCAAAAAGTGCTACTGGTTTTTAATATCAAAACAGGAAACGCAGATCTTGGATTAGTTTAAACAGTTTCATCTAAAAGCTTCGCACATAGTAAACTGGACCTAGCATAGCAAATGCTACAAGTTCAAACTAAAGCTAATTTGCAATCCTAACATGAGCAATCTGTTCCCCGGCAGAAAAGGATCAAGACTTTTGTTAGGGTCTCTTTGATGACGCAGGCAGAATATTGCGATTTGAAAAGAGAAAGTCCAGACAGCTGAGGTTAATTCTTACCTCATATATTTTTAATATGAAATTACAGGTCTCAAGAGTGTCTTACAGAGATGGCAAGTATATGGACAAAACTTTCATCTTTGCTACAAGGCTGAGAAAATAGACCATTTTCAGTTAGTAATGCAATGAGATATAAGTGTTTTAATTTCTATTGCAGTGTATATCCCAAACAACAGTGGGATGCCAAGCACTGCATTAGCATGCGCCGTAAAACAAGTAAACATTTCCTATCCTCCTCTACCATTAATACTCAAAAAACTTTTCATGTTGCTGTAATTTTTTTGTACCTAGTTGTGGGTTCTTTTAGGAGATGATATTTGAGGAAGAATGGGGGAAAATCCATGCCATAATTTTTGAATTAGGCAAGACTGTCAAAGAAAAAAAATCACGAAAACTCCCCAGGGTGAGAGAGTAACACCATATCTTTCTCCTTTGAGGCACAGATTCCTCCAAAAATGACATAGCTGTGAAACTAAAAGCTCAGCACAGACACAGTTCCTGGACACCTCCTGCGTATGCGTATATATAGTACACACGCAGTTAGGGACATACTTATGGGTAGCGATATATAAGCAGCAGAGTCACCATCAGCTGAACCAGTAATTTCAGAGAAGATGAAATACTTCTCCAGAAGGATAGTACTTTAAAGGGAACGCGCAGGATTTCTGTTGGCCTTTTCACTGAAAGAAGCCCATCTGGGGAGCTCAACAGAACAGGGATGTGCTTTGTATTTCACCAGAAAGAGAGGGGTGAGTGGTGCGGCTGTGGAAAAATCATAATCCTACAAGCTAGGAAATATTCCCCCAGCTCCTCACTAGTTAAGACTCTTTTGATATAAGTGTAAATCATCATCTTTTTGTTGGGGGAGAGAGAAGGGAGAACTTGCACTCAGATTTCTCCTTGAGAATCTGCCAGTGCATTTGCTGTTAGGAAATGACTAAAATAAGCCTCTGCACATATGTCCTTAAAAACACTTTGACTGCATTCCCCTGTAATTATTAAGCTTCTTCAGAGTCTGTAAGCCAGTGAGAAAGGGATTAGAGGGGTTACTTTGTGCCTCTGTGCCCATAAAAATCCCTTGGCTACTGCAGCGCGCTGCTCGGAGTGTCCTGAAAGCTTTCATATAATCCCTGCCTCCCAGCCACTGCCACCACTGCATTCCCTTTATTTAGACACATTCAAATTTCATGCTGTAATCCAAAAGCACTCCAATACGGAAACAAGATCCACGTTATAAATCACATTTAAAAACTAACCTGCCAGTTAGAGTGGAGCAGCAAGGCAACAGCATGATAAAGCTTCCCTCAATTTTATGCTGGAAGGAAAACCAGGAGACGTAAATTGGCAGTTAGCATCTGCTGACTTTTCCTATTCTCCTGGTAGTTCAGGACAGGGATCCTTTTCTATACCTGTCCTTGCAGGAGAGGTCAGAATAGGACACCGAGCCTGGACTGGAGCTGCATGTGAGTGCAAATGCAGGACAGCAATACTAAAAGAGAGATCGGCTCCCTGTCACCGTTCAGGGGATTTTCATGTCAGAAGAGAACTTGTTATGCTCAGTGGTGTTGCACTGAAAATAAGTCATTGTATCATAGGCAGCAGCCGCACAGGACTGCGAGCTATCTTCTGGGTCACAGAGTATGTTTCTAGCGCCAGCATGATATTATATAACCCCTTTCAACAGCTCATCTTTAAGAACGCTAATTTTTTTTTATTTTTTTTTTCAGGCGACATTTCCCCGCAATAAATTCAGGGAGGGATTCTGGGCCACGGAAAGGTTTGAATGAAGCGCTGCTGTTAAACCCAACAACAGCTGTAAACATCCAAAGCGAACAGCTTCCAGATCATGATGTTAAAGCAGAGAAACAACTGCCAAATGTGCATTAAAACGGCATCTGCAAGAGAGAACTGAAAAATCTCTTTCGCGGAGCCAACCGGCAACAAATACTTCCTGGGTAAACAGGAATCGGGCACTGCTCGGCAGAAATCAACCATGAGGGCAACAGCGGGGCTGGAGCAGCTCGAGAGGAAGCTATTTGTCATTGTCCCTCCTGCCTGTGAGGGGAGGGAAACCCGGCGGCTGTCAGGTTTGATGCTGGCGCAGGGAGGAAGAGTGGTCAGGGTCAGGGCAGCCTGGTAACCCAGCTTCAGCGCTTGGCTCACTCCCTCCCTGCCCCCTCACGTTTGCCTGTATCCCTTGGCACATCATATCAGCGTATCTTCGTCACCATCTGTGAAGTGGAGATAATAACACCTCTTGTCTGCATGTCTATTTAGGTTGTAAATGCCTTCCGACAAAGACCGTCTCTTACTTTGTTTACCAACAGTACGTGGGCTTGGTCTTGTGTACAGATCGTGGTCACTAATAATCATGATTTTGATAGTGATTATAAACATAGTAATTATCCAATACGAATCCAACAACAACAGTCAAGCTGCTTTGGTTTTCTTTTTATCCAAATTGTTATCCTGAGTACATGAGGCCACAGGAGTCAGAAACACAGCACAGTTTTGCCTGCTGTGGAGGGGCTACTGGTGATCCCTGGCTGCGCACATCTCAGGATGCGCCTGAGAACGCGGTACAGATACATACATGTGCAATGAATACAAGTGCTCGGACACTGACCACGTCTGACTGTTCAAAACTATCATCTTCTACGCACTGTCTGTCTGCAGAGTGAGCAGGGAATTTATACCATATGAAGCTCCGCAAAACAGAAACTCTGAAATGTTATTTTATGACAATCTCACAGGACAAATAAGCAAATAAGCATTACTAACAGACCCTATCTTTTCCTGATTAATTCACTCACCTCTTTCACTTTAACAGTAAATGACCAGGAATAACAATCCTTCCTCATTCAAAATAAAGAATTTGATAGATCCATGATGCAGAGCAGAAGTTGATACATTAGTTAAGAATTGCAGCCTGATACTAAAGCCCTCTAGGGTTTGAACAAACTCTGCTGACAGTGCTCGGCTAATTTTAAAAATTGCTGCAATTATTTTTTTTAAATAAATGAGCTCCCAAAGTGACATATTTCAAACACAGAATCTTAATATTCCTTTCTAGTGAAGTGTGTGCCATTGTTCATGGGGAAAGAGAAGGAAGCTCTGAGCTAATTGTTAAACCCAGGGGAATATCGACAGCCAGCCAGCTGCTAAGGCTTTTTGCTTGATCCCTTGCAAATTCTCTTCAGTTATTCATGGCCAAAACACGTCACGTGCCAGTCTGAAATCATGTTGGAGGAACTGGTGGAAAGGGTCTCCTTTTCATGCTCCCAGTAGGCTTATGTCAGAAGGCTGTGAGGGATAACCATTGCTATTTATAGGTAATCCCCCTTTTGAAAGGTCACCCTTCATTATGTGTTTGTTTCGACCCATGTCTATCCAAAAATCATTCTCCTGCAGCTCATCCCTAATAAATAAAATTAAATAAATCATGGAATAAAGCAGAAGATTGTGTCGGTTTTACAGCTGAGAGCCCAAGGAATGTATAGTGCTCACATTATCTCCTGTGGTTTTAATTACAACATAGGCAGGTTTATTTTGTTTGGCTTTTTTAACACCTTCACTATCTTCATCCAGGAGCAGGCACTTACTTTACATGTTGTAGATTCTTGATAATAGGACACTTGGGCACTGAATTGCTTCCGTTATCATAAGCTACTCATGTGCAAGCACCGAGCAACTTATCAGCCCAACAAACTGTAGCTCGCAGCGAGCCGGAGAGCAGAACGGCGCCTGCTCTGCATTTCTGAGCACTTCTGAAGCTGAGAAAAAGAACAAAACAGCTCCCATATTATGAAACTAAGCTTCCACTCTTTCCATAGATTTGAGTGGTCATCCTGAGCTGAAAGCCAACTGCCTTTCCCACTTTCTGCTGGGCTGTGAGTTGGAGGAAGCAAGTAAAGTGATGACAGCACTGAGCACTAAAATAACTGAAGCGCTGAATAAAAGAAAGAGAAAAGTGTATTTTTATGGAAAGTGGTGCACAGCAGTACACCAGCACAGTGATGCTTTCTGTATTTTGACACCATCAAAGTTCAATTAATGGAACCGCGAGGATTGTCACTGTGGCAAGAGGTCAATGCAGAGAAGGAGAGGGGAGGGGAGATAAAACAGAGTGAGGCTTTGTGAAAGAAAGAGGCCAGCGTCACCTGAAAAGAAATGGCCAAAGGACTTGAGAAGATATGACTTAAAAGCACAGAGATAATGTATAACATTTATTTCAAAAAAACCCCTCTTGTGCTGCTACCCTTAAAAGAAAGAGGTAAAGGTAATGAGTGAAGCCTTCTCATCACACTTCTAAGAGTGGGTAGACAAGGATGTGGGTTGCCGTTCCTCAGGATCGACAGTGCTGCTTTTTGCTGAGCTTTATCATCATGTCAAGCAAAATGGAGCACGCTACTGCAGGGAAGGCAAAATAGCTTCAGGTTATGCAGGGGCTGCACCAGAAGTTGTTCTCAGTGCCATTATTGTGTCTTTGCTGCTGATTAAGTTTTGAATATAGATGATAGGCTTTGTTCCATCGAAAATAATGGCTAGACTGCAGAGGTGGACAACAAATTGGTGATCTCACCAGGGCCACCACAATGAAGCTAATTCTGTAATATATACTGCAGCTTCTTTGTTCTTGCTGTTCATTAAATAGGGCCTGGTTTAGAGGCAGTCTTTACGTTTTCCAACTGTTTAAACAATTAAATCATTAATCAAAGCAACAACTGTGTTACAGAAAACAGAAAGCACTGAAGTTGTTCCTCAAAAGAAATGGAAAGGATTACAGAGATCATGTTTGAACAGGAGAAACAGGACTATAGTTCTTGGACTATTCATGTAAATGACTCATCTGCAGGGTGAAAAAAAAAAGCCTGTAAATGCCTGATTACTGGATGATGATTTTTGCCAGCTTCCACTAAGTAAACGGGTATTTCCAAAATTTCTTTATGCATCTCCACACCCAAATCCCACTTTATTTCAATAGGCATGCGGGTCAACTCAGTCACATTTGTGGTTTAAAGTGCTCTTCTAGATATTGTGTGGTTCGAATTTAAGTTTAGATAGGGTTCACCTCACCTAATTTCAGTCCTGCAAAATTCAAGCATCTAGACTGAGATTGTCATCTGGGTTACTTGAACAGACAGTGCAGAGAAAATTGTTCCTCTAGAGGGTTCATCCCATCTATTCTACACACTTAGTTTTTGATGATATGAATCATCCTTCGGAAATGCCTGTACCTCTCGACTAACTACAGAGGGAACATATAGGGCTCTTTGAGAAGACACTTGCCTCTTAGAAGGCTCTCTTAGAAGTCCCATCTCCTGTAGCCACTATTAAACCAATACACCCACATCAGGATTGCCTGCATTTTGGATCCAAGAGGAGTCGGGGGAAGGATGCTGTATGTCCAGTGTCTTCCATGCCTGAACTGTCAAGTAGACATGAGAAGGGAGGTGACAAATGGTCCCACCTGCAAACTGTCTGTAGGAGTCAGAGGTCAGCAAGAAGAAGTGCTCTGCTATACTTGCACCTTATCTTACCTCCCTGCAGGTGGGAGGAAGGAGGGAACAAGGTAGTAATCTCTGAACAAAGCATCAATCTAGTTCTCATTTTGTCTGAATTAGTCTTGATTTTAGATAACTCACTATTATGACAACCATTCCTCAATGTTAAGGGAAAAGTATAATTGGAGAGTGTTGCAAAATGTGTTATTACCCAAAAAGAGCCCATGTGACTAACAACAAGGCCTTGCTCTTCCACTTGCCAGTATAAAGCTTGTGGAAGATTTTGTAAGACAATTTAAATAGACAAATAAAGTCATTAAGTGGCACCCAATCAAGTTAATTTAGACATAGTGAATCTTCTCCTCTCATTAAGATCATTGTCTGTCTCTCATACTGAAGGCTTTTTTTCAAGGTGGATGCCAGGCACAACTTCAGGAATTATGTCTTCACCTTTCCTTTCCCTATCAGGAGCAACTTGAAGACAAGGGAATCTTCCTGGGAATAACCCTCAACTAGTCCCCCAGGACGAGATTGTGTGACTAGCCAGAAGCCTACCATTACATGGTTTTGCCTGTGTTTAATGGGTCAGTAAATGTCTTCTTCCATTGGAGTAGTGGAATAGCATTACGCAGATGATGTCTCAGGCTCCCAAGTAGTTCTTAGCATATATTCCACTATTTTTGTATCCTTTCCCACTCAACTTTTAATACGAGTAGAGTAAGAGACCCTTTCTTTTAATATTGCTTCCAATTTGTTAGCAGCAACATCACTTAGAATGAGGTTGGACGATTGTAAGATTTTTGTTTGTCTTCATCTGATGGAAGAAAACTGCCTCAGAGACCTGCAGATGGTGGTTGACTTTGAGCTGTTAAAGCGCCCAACAGGGAGTTCTTCTCATTAAGAATACAGTTTTGGTTTCCTGGCGTGATAGAGCAAAGCCTGATTTCACTTCAAAATGAAGCACATTTTCTCCCTTTCCCTAGCAAATGGAGAGGAGTATGGAGAGACCTTGGCACAAGTAACTCCCAAATAGGCTGATGGTAACTTAATTGAGAAGGTAACTGTAAAAACTCTCTGCTGGCTTTGTTAGTATTTTGCAGAAGATTGCTTTGCTTTTTTTATTCTATTTATTTTAGGCCCTTCAATTCATCGGTCTTGAGTCTTTGTGCAGCCTTCTGGTCACAGGTATCATGGGCTGTCTCCCTTTCCCCATGTCCAGTGAATCAGTTACAGTCTCAAACATGGAGTTTAGTTTCTTAATATATTCTTCGGAGCTAAGCTGTGATTTGGTCTTCCTGATGAACAAAACATCAGCATTTCCCCAGGTCTTTGGCCTTTTCAGCCCCTGCCCTTGTGTGGGCACCTCACATACCTGCTGCCATCACATGCGAGGATACGCAAGACACAATTTTAAACTCATTAAATTGGCCATATGTGCTATAACTATGCCACGATACGAGGTTGGCTTTGCCAATAAATGTTACCAAAGGGTGGATAACTGCTATTGGAAGACTACTCTTATAGGAATTGTAAATCATTCTCATTCTATCAAGAGAAAGATTTCTGTTTCAGGGAAGGATTGCACTACTTTAAACCCCAGACCATTTTAATTTCAGGAAACGAGTTTTAATCATTCATTCTGCTGTCCGGTGCTGAAAACCAGCAAACACAAAAGAGCTGTTTCTCACCTCTCCGTAATCGCAACCATTTTCTTTTGATCTTTTAACAGGCAGGGGGTGTTAATAGATCTTTAACAAAAACAAGCAAACAAACAAACAAATTAAAAAAAAAAAAACCAACCCCCAACATTCTAAGGTCTACCTGGTCTGTACATGAAGACTTATTTCGTCTCACTTAATTTTCATCAATGCCCCACAGCATCCCCTACCATGGAAATTTATAGCTTTGGTTGCTTTCTTATTATGTCTCAGAATGCCTTTAAAGTGCTGGAAATGTACTGGCAATTTTTCTAAGTCTCTACAGATCTTCTTGGAGTGCTTTTAGAAAATATGCTGGAGCTTGGGGGATGATTCACAGATTTCTAAGTGTTTTCTTTAATATGTAGCCTCATGCCTGCACAAGGCTGAACACTGCCCATGATTCTTCCAGTCTCTACAACCATAGGCAACACAGAACAAAATTTTGATATCCTGCCTCTCTATAAACAATACCCTCCACCTTTCTGCAGACCGCTATGAAATGGAGGAAGGAGGAGAGAGAAAGTTCTTACGTTTTGTGCTGGCAAAAGCTACGAACATGCAGAAGCTGACTTACATGCAGGCCTTAACATTTTGTGCAACAGCTATAATTAGAGCCTCCCAGCAGACTTGATTTTAACACCCTTTGTGATTATTTTTTTTTTCCCCTCCGGGTTCCCTGCATAACATTAAGCAGCTCTGTAATACAATTGCACCGCTAGAAAACAGTAGCTGCACTCTGCCTCTGTATGCTGTGGTTGCCAGCCACCAGCTAAATGTGAATCTGTTGTGTCATTCATAGCTCTGCACATTTGGAAGAAAGACTGAGTTCAAGTTTAAACTGACATGATTAAGACTGACAGGTCCCGTTTTTAACCATCCATTCACTTGAGGATGCTATTTTTGTCCACTGCCCTATAGAACAAAGATTCCCCCCTGTGACAAAGCGCAGTACTGCTAAAATTCAGCTTTCCTCATGGCACCGTGGCCACAGCAAACCCGGAGGAATAAGTGGACTGTTCTTAATCTCTGTATAGATATATGCAGGTCACACCACCCTGCCACTCCACTTCTCTCCCTTGCCCCCATCTGCAGGTTAGGTACTGAAGTATGCAAGACTTTCCCCTCCCTGGTGCTTTCAGGGAGCACGACACCTAAAACCTGTGCTTCAGTGTCTGCCTACTTAGGAGAACTGAGCGGATGGGCAGAACAGAGGGGCGGAATCACAAGCACATATACATTCACAAACAAAAAAACATAACTGATGGATCTAATTTTAGGCTTGCCAGCAATCTCTCTTTATGATAAGTGGAAAAAAAAGATGCTTAGCTCACTAGTAAATGGAATATTAACTGTATCAGGAATGCAACTGTTTTTAATAGGGATGGCGCTGGAACAAGACAAAAGAGCTGCTGCTTAAAGTCTGATCTTATAAACCACATAAAAGAAACCGGGAGACTGAATAAGTATCTAGCCCAAATCAGACAGAGTCATCCTGACCCTCTATTGGCTTATATTCACATTAACAACTGTTGTCCTCATTGGAAACATTTCAAAAACAGTGGCTTACCAAAAAATTTTGCTACAGAAGGCTCAGTGAACAGAAGTCATAGCATCTAAGGTTACGCATGCACATGTGAGATGAGGAAAGTGGACATTTACATCTTTGCTCGTCAATAGAGAGCCAAAGGCAAATTTATTCATCAAGTCTATTTCAGTTTTCTGCTCTGGGAGGAGATGAAGTGAACTCTAAAACTGCCTGTGTCTCTCTTTTGACTATAAAGGGAATCTAGTTACCACCTGACACGTAGCCTCCACCACTTGGGAAGCAAGGAAATTCCACCCTGTGCATCAAGGGGTAGGTCTCAAAAATGTAATGTTTTTGGTCCACAAAGTAAAGTTCTACAGAGTTAGGTAATATAGAGCATTAGAAAAGAAAATAAAGACATACATGAAAGCAGACTAAGCAGAAAAAAAGAAATTAAAATAAACAGGAATGTAATTATACCCATGGAAAAATATTTATCCCATACCACTGTATAATTGCTACTAATTTTGGGCATATAGCATTGGGACAGTATAAAAGATACTAACAAGCTTCTCTTGAAGTCCCTAACAGCTTTTTTGCCATAAAAGGATGAAAGAATAGAAGCATCTATAGTCTACAGGAATATAAATCCTTACTTGAAACAGAAATGAGTATCGCATTGATTTTTAATGATACTTAGTCATGTAAGTGCTTGACATCAGGTCTGTATCATCAAGCAAACTCAGTTGGGAGAGTTCTGGAGTAGCTCCATATAGGTTGCTACATCTGCACAGAATGGCACATTGCTACATGAGGATACTGCCTCAGGTCCCAAAACCACAACTGGTGTGTCCCTGCACAGGGTGCCACAGCACGGAGTGCGCATGCCCCAACTCCCTTTAAAAATAAGTTTTATGACTCCCAAGTAACTGAGGCAGTCTTAAAAACTTGTCTTTGCACAGCGAATCACATGAAAGCAGAAATGAAACTTTAAAACTCAGCATGGATGCCTAAATGGCTTCATGATGATTTTGTTTTCCAAGTTTAGTATACAAGTCATATTGCATGAAAGAATTAGAAGCTCTCCCAACTTATGTCGTCTCTTGTTGCCATCCAAGTGGAAATAGACTCACTCATTTCCTAATACAAACAGTGATAAAACAAGTTAAGTGGTTAATTGCTAGTGTAGATAGATCTAATCACCAGGAGAAAGTTGAGAGTAAACTGCACATATTTGTCACCATTTAAACAGTACACATTTTGCCAGCAATGAAGAATAAGTATTTGAGACCCTGCCTGTAAATTATAATTTTTGTTTAGGAAAGATGGTGTTACTTTGCATGCTACAGTTAACTTGTCTTATCTTTAAAATAAAAAATTGTATGTGTAAATACAGGCGGAATAATTCTGCTGCTTTACAAGTGGAGAGCTTTAACTGGAAATGTTGACCTGTTCTAAGAATTTGTCTTAAGTTAGTCTGTGTTTCTGAATGATACAAAATGGTCTGCGTGATATTACAGAAACACAGTCTCCAGTCTCTGGAGATCTGGTTGAAATTTTATATGTAGTTTCAATCACACCAATAACAAGAGACAAGCTAGAACAATATTCACTTGGTGCAGATAAAAAACTTATCATGCAGAAGAAAGATTCTGCAAAATACAAGCAGAAGAGGTGGAAGACACACGACGGCTCAGCCTTCATCCCAACAATGCAACCTATGTAGCACAGAAGCAGCTGTGTCGCAGCATTGCTGTGTTACACTACATCTATTGCTTCTGCCTCCAACAGTATTTGGGACTGCACAGCACCGGTTTGCAGCAATATCACTTCAGTAGTTCACAGCAGTTAACACTTGACGGAACTTCCTGTAGCAAATAACCTGATTAAAGAAATATTGCAGCAAGGACTAAAATACTACATCTCCTTTTTCTTTATTGTTACTGTGATAAACACTGGCAGATACATCAGAATGCATCTGAAAGAAAGAAAATATTGTGTTTGCACAAAACTTCATTGTTCTGTTTAGTGTTAGAAACCAAAGAGGGAAAATCAGAAGCAATGGAACTGAGTGCAGCTGTTGCATTTATTTAGTCTCATGGGCAGTGCCACGATGACAGACACTCTTGTAGTGCAGCTTTTGCACAGCACTTCATGTTTCCCACAGAGTCTGTCATTTCCACACAGCCTTTCAGGCACTCAGCGATTTTCAGAATCAGATCCTTACCCATTTTCACATTATGCATTATAACAAATCCTCTGTTACTATGTTTTGTTAACTCACTAATGAGTAAATTGAAGTGTGGTCTGCTTCCTTGGTGAAGGTACTTGATGCATCAATGCACTGCATTCATGTCAATGTGTTCCTCCATCTTTATCCAGGTGAATGAATTCATGAGCCTTGATGCTTATACAGAAGTCATTTGAAGCCTCCTGCAGAAATAGTAAGGTACAAAACTGTAAACTTAAAAACTTAAATGTGGCCTAGGAAAGTTCATGTGAGGTTGTCTTAAGATTTGTGAACTTTGGGTCATGATTTTCATATACATGGCTCTAGCCAGGATGACATCTGCAGCGGTACTGGATTTAACCAAGTTCACTCCTTGCCTCCTGCCACAATGAATTTCTTGTTAACCTTACAAAATACTGCAAAACAAAATTTGTCATTCTTGCCAACTGTTCACTGCCTGTTGTCAGTAGCCTCTCATGACTAACGTCTTTGCACAGTACAAATCCATTAAATCTGGCCCAGTAAAACAGAGACACAATGTTAGAAACAATACTTGGAATATTCCAGGTGTGTAAAACAGGGATCGCACTTATTAGAGCTAGGACTGATTGTTCCTGTCAAATAGCAGAAGGTTTTATCTTTTCTGGAACCCCTCTATACCCAGTAAAGAGAGGCTCTTCCAGAGCAGTGCGCTGCCAGGATAACTTAAACACCCGGTTTAGAATAAGACAAATTCCCAACTAGACTTGCCTCCTTCCTTTTGGCAGGGAGCCCATCTGCCCACTTTTTGGCATTACACTTAACTTCATATACACTTAACTTTATATAAGGTGAAGTTAGTTAAGATCACTTTTGTCTTTTGTGGAAAAAGGCCTGAATTCAGAACATTCAAGAGGTGCAGAGATCTATACAAGATCTAATTTTATCCCGGAAGACTGATAAAAAAAAGTATGCACCTGTATCTTTTACAAGGTTTTTGCTAGAGCTTTGGAAATGGCTCTACAAAGAGCAAAGATCTTAATCATAGTTTAACTTGTCCTTGCCATTCTAAAAGCGTAGATGGCATAACACTCTCAAATACTGGAATATTCTGTTTGATCTTAGCGATGATTATGCGTAGTACAGTAAACCAGACATTCAGTGCCCTGTACAAGCATCCTACTGGAAGAAACTTAAATGCCTCTATGCAAATGCATGTAGCATGGGGAATAAACAGGAGGAGTTAGAGATGTGCTCACGCCTGCAGGGCTATGATCTGATTGGCATCATGGAGACATGATGGGATGGCCCCTATTATTGGGACATTGGAATGGAGTGATACAGGCTCTTCAGAAAGGACATGAAGGGAAGACAAGGAGGGGGTGTTGCTCTCTATGTCAATGACCAGCTGGAGTGCATGGAGCTCCGTCTGGGGATGGATGAGGAGCCGACTGAGAATTTATGGGTCAGGATTAAAGGGAGGGGCAGGAACAGGTGATGATACAGTGGGGGTCTGCTACAGGCCACCTGACCAGGAAGACCGAGTGGATGAGGCCCTCTATAGACAGATAGGAGCAGTCTCACATTCACAAGCTCTGATCTTCATGGGGACATCAACCACCACGATATCTGTTGGAGGGACAACACAGCAGGGCATAAGCAATCCAGGAGCTTCATGGAATGTGTCAGTGGTAACTTCCTTCAAATGGCAGAGGAGCCAATGAGGATAGGTGCCATGCTGGACCTTGTTCACACCAACAAGGAGGGGCCGGTGGGGAATGTGAAGCTCAAGGGCAGCCTTGGCTGCAGTGACAATAACATAGTGGAGTTCAAGATCCTTAGGTTAGCAAGGAGGGTGCAGAGTAAGCTTGCTACCCTGGACTTCAGGAGAGCAGACTTTGGCCTCTTTGGGAATCCACTTGGTAGACTACCATGGGATAAAGCCCTGGAGGGAAGACAGTGACATGGACAGTGGGATTGAGTACATTCTCAGCAAGTTTGTTGATAACACCAAGGTGCTGCGTGGTGCAGTCAACATGCTGGAGGGAAGGGAAGCCCCTCAGAGGACCTTGACAGGCTCAAGAGGTGGGCCCAGGTGAACATCATGAAGTTCAACAAGGCCAAGTGCAAGGTTCTGCTCCTGGGTTGGAACAATCCCAAGTACAAATACAAGCTGGGGAATAGATTGAGAGCAAGCCCTGCAGAGAAGTATTGGGGGTGCTGGTTGATGAGAAGCTCAACATGATCTGGGAATGTGCGCTTGCAGCCCAGAAAGCCAACGACATCCTGGGCTGCATGAAAAGAAGTGTGGCCAGCAGGTAAAGGGAGGTGATTCTGCCCCTCTGCTCCACTCTCATGAGACCCCACCTGAAATACTGCATCCAGCTCTGGGGACCCCAACATAAGAAGGGCATGGACCTGTTGGAGCAAGTCCAGAGGAGGGCCACAAAGACGGTCAGAGGGCTGAAGCACCTCTCTGATGAGGACAGGCTGAGAGTTGAGGTTGTTCAGCCTGGAGAAGAGAAGGCTCAGGGAAGACCTTATAGAGGCCTTCCAGTACCTAAAGGGGGCCTACAGGAAAGATGGGGAGGGACTCTTTGTCAAGGAGTGGAGCAATAGGATGAAGAGTAATGGTTTTAAACTGAAAGAGGGGAGATTTAGTTTAGATATTAGGAAGAAATTCTTCACTCTGAGGGTGGTGAGGCACTGGAACATGTTGCCCAGGGAAGTTGTGGATGTCTCATCCTTGGAAGTGTTCCAGGCCAGGCTGGATGGGGCTTTGAGCAGCCTGGTCTAGTGGGAGGTGTCCCTGCCCATGGCAGGGGGGTTGGAACTAGATGATCTTTAAGGTGTCTTCCAACTCTAACCATTCTATGATTCTATGATTCTATGAAATACAGTGCATGTCATTTACTGATGTAAAGCTTACTTTTCTGTCTGCCACAGTGTTGGTAGACTGATTTATCTGTCCTTTGGGAAAACTCTGGGACTGGATTTGAAAAGTCACTGAACTCAGTGGATGTCTGTGGCACAGTCTGAAGCACAAAGAGCAGGAGATTTTACGGAGGATCAGAAAAGAGCTGCACAACAAAGATTCGGTTATCGTTTCTGTGGTAGTAGAAATCTTCTACATAGACCCCTTTATATGCTGTCTGTGGAGTTACGATCTGCACAGAAAGAAATAAAAGTAAGAGAGATCAGGAGTGAATATTCCTTAAAATTGCAAGCCTTCAGTCAGCACATCATTTCTTATTCACTAGCACGGAAACTACTGGACAAGAGCCTGGAGTTGTATTCATGACTCTGGGGAATTCTCTCTGTGAAGTCTCGGGCGGCACGTCTGCTTTGGGAGCGTGCTGGGAAGCACAAAGGGGTTGCCAGTGCTTCAGGACCTCCTCATGAGGGACTGGCAGCTGGTGCCCTCCTGGAAGCCCATCTGGACCTGTGAGGTCCTTCCGTATACTCAAATATTGATGGAGCAATCCGGCAGGAAGAGTCTCACCGAGAGGTTCCTCTCTTGTTTATCTATGCCCTTCCCTGCTGAATTTGCAGATAAGACAGATGGTGGTTGCACAGGTGACAGACTCTGCTCTGCACTTCAGGTGGCACCGGTGCCAACTTGAACCAGCCTCCAGTGGAAAGAAACAAAAAATAAGACACCTGTGCTATTCACACTGCTAGGCAGCATGTCTCCAATTACCTGCTATTACTGCTTGTGTAAGAATGATAACTTGGCTGTAAAAAGAAGCAAATAAAATAGAAAAGCCTGCAATGTGGACAGAGTGTTGATGCCATCGGTCTGGTGATCAGGAAATATCAGGTTAGAGTCAGCAGAAACTATGTGGTCAAAATCTGTGTTTCTGAAGGCGTGATCTCAGAACAATGAGGTCTATTTCTAGGAAACAGGCAATAAATAATCTCATGAAGTAAGGCGCAAGCTTGGATACAAAGAGTGCTCTGACCATGCTCTAAGTTTGTTCTGGCATTTTTAAGCAATGGTCCTGCACTAAATATAAATGCATAGATAACTCCAAGCTCATCAATATTGCCCAAAAGACAATTGCTGGCTGAGTAGAAACCTAACAGACAGTGACAGAGCTGGGAAGCAAATAGAGCTAAATTCCACCAGACAACCTCCCTCAGTGGGCCCTCCTTATCTTGGCCCCACCTACACTGTGGTGTTGATTTTAGTCAGCAGACATGGGAGAAGACAAATACTAGAATTTGCCTTTTGTTTAATAGAGGGAATAATGAGGTTTATGTCACTGGGGAGGGTAATTCTTGTATTTTCACACATTTTTGAACTTACAAGCCATTGGGCAGCAGCAGTTCTGAGATCTTCTTGAAGGAGATATACAGCAAGCAAAATGTTCTACTTGAATTGTAATTTTATCTGGGTCCTGATCAGTTGTGCATTTTGAATGTTCTCAGGTTCAAGTAGAAGTAGTTTACTTTTCCTCTTCTTGCCTTCCATCATGTTCTCCCCATATACTCAATGATTCTCCATACTTCCTCCCAAGATTCATCAGTCTTGTCTAAACTCCCCTTAGACATGTTGAAAAATGTTTCTTCAACACAATTACCCTAACTTAGATCTAAGATCAAGAGTTCCCACCATTTTTGGTGAAGTGATAGAGCTGTTCAGCTCATCCCCACCAAACAATGTAGTTGTTTCCCACTAGACAAGAAGGGTCTCTGTGAGGGAAAGGGCAAAGAGTTATGAAGTATGGAAAAGTATCCCTACATGACAAAGAAAGGCTCCCCTTCCTAAGGATGCCGGTGAGCAAAGCAGCTTCCAGAATAGTATTGTACTCAACAGGCTTGAACTACATAGGGAACCCCACCACTTGTGGAACGCAATCCACCAAGCAACCCTTCAAATCTCTGACCAGGGTCAGCTTCTTGAGCTTAGTCCCTTGTAGGCATATGCCACAAGGCCATAAGCATCCAGGCCACATCATCAGAACTCTATAAATTTTACTCATCTGTCAAATTCTTACTGTATAAGTCAATGAGTTCTGCAGGTTTCTAAACAGCTTTCAACTTGCTTACCCTCACATTAAATGCAAGATAATGTATCTGACTGCTTAAAGGTTTTATTGTCATGACATAAACTTTTTCCAAATTATTGTGTTTTATTTTCCAGGTTGTAAAGTGTTCAAAAAAACAAATCTGATTTGATTTTACCTTATTCTATTGCTCCATGACTAATTTACTTTTATTGCTTCATAAATGAACTCCATGGACATTTTACTCTTACTTCCGAGTGCATTTTTTATGAAAGTACTCTATAAAGTTTGTTTGTGAAGCGATAATATTGAACATGTTGGCGTAAGCTACAAAGCCCTAAATGGTCTGGGATCTGGTTTTTTTCCTTTCCTTTATCTTTTAAGCCATTGAGTTCACCTGGAGCATTTCTGTTGTCAGTTCCAGTTTCAGTAATGGATGGGAAAATATTTGCTGTGAAGAATGCTCAGCTCTAGAACTTGTTTCCCAGATGGACTGCTAGTCCTGCTAGCCTTCAGGGCACACGGCAAAGCTTATCTGTTTACCTGTGCTTCTTCCTAAGAAAATCCATGGGGCTTGTTATCTTAGCAGACTTACTGGGGAAATCGGTTAGACCTGACATTTCTAGAGGGCTTTTGTGCTCTCGGATACTAATTAGCTTCAGGATTCTCTTTTCTCTAGCAGTTGTTGGTAATATGTTGTGAATTATTTATTAGGCTTTTTGTGAATGTAAATCCACGCAGATGCTTGGGCAGTGGGCACATGTTTTATAGATATGAATGTCAATCAATAAATAAATAGCTGTGAGTGCTTCTCTGTAGAGGAGAGTCAGGAAATGATCAGAAGAACAGGCGTAAAAAACAGAAGAAGTATTTTGACACTGAGAGCCTATTTTGGCTGGTCATAGCTTTTTTTTCCCTCTATATCCTCCAACTTCTGTTGTGGTATTTCCTAATAAACTATGTCAACACTGTAAGGGGCAGGTGCCTTGGTGCCATTTGCAGAAGAATTTCACACCGATTGCATTTTGCCAAGTGATAACGGACATATTGGTTACAAGGACACATCCAAAAGAAGTCATCTCCATTGAAAATGTTTTAGCTTCACAGTCCAGGTACAAGGCCTTGAGCTTTATAAAGAATACTTTATACTACAGACATCGCCTTCTTTTCTCTGTGCAAATGATCCAAGAGCAGATATGGGTACTTTTAGTCACCATTTACAGCTGTTCAACACATATTCCCTGTGAATGTATTTCAGACTACAGGTGGTTCATGAACTATTCAACTATTTTTGACTATATGCTTCTCTCAAGGCTCTGACTTACATTCACTAGGCAAACAGCTGTGGTGGCTAAGACCTTACTGCCTCTTCTCCCCCATCCCAGCTGTTTGTTACTGACCCTTTGCCAGAAATTCTTGCTCCTGTTCCAGATACAGCAAAACCTGCTGCACCTCAGCTGCTCCGGTCATAATCTGGTGTCTTACTGCAAAACAACTTCTATTGCTAAGTTAAGCTCATGTACAGGACTGTAAAATGGAACAGCTGAGGTGCAGTAAAATGCACTATTCTGACAGCTCTGCAATTGGGGGCCATATCTTCTTGAAAGCAGTGCTGATTTAACTAGTTCAGCAAGACCTTGACTGTCAGTGTTCCCCTGACCATGTATTGGCCACAGCATTACTTTTAGATGTCTAAAAACATTAAAAACAAAGTTAAGAATGTATTTGATGAATGCACTTTCACCATTTATGGTGACAGCACTACAGCATTTGACAACTTTTGTCACCTGCGTGGATGTTACATATATGAATATTTTTGCTTAGGGTAGGAATTATCTACTCTTCAAAGAAACAAGCAACCAAAATTCATTGAGAAGCAAAGATGTATGGACTTATGAACATAAGATGGGGAAAGCGAATCAGAACGTATTCTCATATGGTTAGTCACATCTACCTGAAGCTTAGTTGAAATATAAACTGTTTAAAACTGTCTAGGGGAAAACTAGCAAATTAGAAGAATACTGTGGAAACGGAAAGGGCACAAATCCTAGCTATACACTAAGAGTAAAGTGAAATTATGCATTTCTTCATATCAGGTTTCTGAATATAAAATAATAAATGACTGGGAAGCCTGCCACATGAGGAAAGGCTGAGAGAATTGGGTTTGTTCAGCCTCGAGAAAGGAAGGCTTAGGGAAGACCTTATCACCACATTCCAGTATTTAAAGGGTGGCTACAAAGAAGATGGAGAATCCCTTTTTACAAGGATGGAAAAGATGAGGGGTAATGGGTACAAGTTACTCCTGGGGAGATTTAGATTGGACACAGAAGGAAAATTTTTCACAATGAGGACAATCAGCCATTGAAATAATCTCTACAGGGAAGTGGTGGATACCCCAACACCGGACACTTTTAAGATTCGGCTGGACAGGGTGCTGGACCATCTTGTCTAGACCATGCTTTTGCCAAGAAAGGTTGGACTGGGTGATCCTTGAGGTCCCTTCCAACCTGATATTCTATGATTCTATGATTCTATGATTCTATGATATGAAAGCGGATGACAAAAAAAAAAATCTTGCCATTGTTATCCTTTCAGTGTCAGTGAAACACATAAAGAATGTTTGCGCAAAAAATAGCTACTCTGACTTGGGTGATTATTAGGTACTGTAAATATTTTCAGGGAAGTTCCATTCAGGTTTACCCAGTAACTACCTGTGCAGAAGGGAAGGTCATATGCAGCATGTATCACTCTGTTCCCTTGGACTGCACAAGGAATACAGCAGCAAAAATTTGCTCAGATATGTATGTTTCCATGGGAAGAAAATATCTTCTATTCCAACAAGTCAATCTCTTACTACACTTCAAAAGGTGGAGAATGTCCAGACAGAGAATTCCCAGGGTAGGAATCTGTTGTTCTTAATAAATATGACAGCAAAATTCAGAACTATGTTGAATTAACATTCACCAGACAAACAGGACAACCACTGAAACACAGCCCAATTTGCATTGTTTTACAAACATAATGTGCTGTGAAGTAGACGAAAGCAGCTGTTACTTAGAATCAAACTGAAGAGAAATTCAAATGATTTATAGTGTTAGACCTTTCTCCATTAACAGCTGCTTCAGACTTTTTGCCCTGAGGGAAAATACAGATGGATTTTGCAATACAAAAAGCACAATACATTGGACTTCAATCATTGGAAATAACGAAGTTTTAAACAGGGAAAGATTAATACCGATGATGCAGCTTAATAAGATTTTCATGAAAACAAATTACTTTTTCTAGCATGCTCACAGCTTGGGATATAGGCAAGTTGGGTATATAATTACTCTAATTACAGGGAAAATTGAAGGAATTTGACTATAATTGCCCATTAGCTAGTTGTCCTGAACATGACAGTCACCATACCTATTTTTGCAACAGCAGATTTCCGAAGGGCAGTACAATACTGGTGACTGTCCATTCTGCTATATGGTTATTGATTATGCTTCCAGCTTACAAGAATTAGTGCTTTCTGGATGTAGTCCCATCCTCTAGTGCTCATTTCCTCTGATGCTGTGCCTTTTACTTTGACTAGGAGATCCAGGAAGAAAGGAAAAGATGTACCTAAAAATTGTTATTTACATTCAACAATTTTTCTATGTTGTGTTATTGCTGCACTTCATATTTACAACTTTCCATGCAAAAAATATACAAAGCAAAAGTTTTTATTTGTTCCTGGAGTAAGCTGGAAGCTTTAAAGCAAAAGTTTTAGAGAAGGGTGTATTTTATCTTTTCTTAAACTTTCCTTTGGACCCTGAAATTACAAAATCACAGAATCACAACATGGCAGAGGTTAGCAGGAACCGCTGGAGATCATCCAGTCCAACCCCACAGCTAAAGCAGTTTGCTCAGGACCATGACCAGTCAAGTTCTGAATATCTCTAAGGATAGAGACTCCACACACAACTTCTCTGGACAACATCTTCCAGTTGTTGTTCAACCACAATACCCATGTAGCTGCCCACAGTAAATACAAATTAATGAAAGCATGTACATTCCTACCTATTGTTTAATGCAGTAATCTTTCTATTGAGTTTCATTTTTGCTTCTACATGGCTTATGGACTCAAGCATTAGTCTTCTGTTGTTACCCTCATCTGTACCCCTCGGGGGATCCAGTTAACCCGATTTGAGACGTTCTTGCATTTTATTCAATAGGAGTGAGATTTTGTACCAGGGGAATAAAACGTACAGGGAACTGTTTTTACACTACCTACAAATAGGATTTGAATGCTCCTGTCTAATCTAAACCATGCCTCAATTACTATCAAATCTTTAGCTTAAAAATGTGACATGATTCATGGGAAAAACATGCAACTAGCAAATATACCTGGCTACAGTAAGTTAGGGGTCCTCCTGAGGTCCGTTTGGGAAAAAAAGTACATGTATTTATGTAAGGAACCATCTGATTTTCTGGTTAAGTTTTCAAGTAGCTGGAACAATCCCATTAGGAAATTCTGGCCATTGCAACAGCTTTGCTTACTGTGTAGCCGTTCATAGCATCAAACAATCCAGACAGTAAAACAAAATCAGGCCAGTAGAAATGCCAAAAATCTCATCTCAGTTATACTAGACTTCCCTTGGAATAAAAGAATTTGGACTCTCAAACTCATTTTCCGCCATGTAGCTTGTATCATCCAAAACAGCAGGAGGACCACAGGTTAGGACAGGCCTGTGAAATCCTTCTATGAGCTCAGAAGTTGTGCCATCACTGCTGTTCTGTCTTTTGGAAGGAGGAGCTGGCAGTATGAATACTCTTGTACCTTCCTAGAGCACAGACCCACCATTGCCAATTCCATGTTGCCCAGAAGGGATCTAAAATTTGCTGTCAAAAAAGCTGGATCATCCTGATTAGAACAACTGATGTTTATTTATTTGTTGAAAATCTGGAATAAGATTCAGCTCCCATCAAAGCTCATCAGTGTATCCCCATGGTCTTTTATGGAAGAAGTACAAGATCTTAAATAAACTCTTGATGTAGTGAAGTGCCATCTGAAACAAACAAACAAACAAACAAACAAACCAACCAACCTAGGGAATACCTGGACTTCTTATTAGAAAGCTATAGCTTGCTATTACAGAATGTTTTGCATCCCCAGAGATCAGAGGAAGAAATAAATTGACCCAAGAGATCTACTTTGCCTTCTCACTTTCATACAATGGCATGGATTTGCAGGCATCTGTGTATACAACTGGTGCTGGGTGTGTGCACACCGGGGGGCATACAAAGGGTGAGAAGACAAGATGGTACTTGATGTGTGCTGGGTTGGAATCAGCCAGAGACCCAAAAACTAATATTCTCCAAAAGAACAGCAAATGTATGAAGAGCGTACATATTTATACAGCAAGTGCAGCTAGGGAAGCCAGCTGGCAGCTCTACCTGCATGTCTGCTCCCTGGGAGAGCACAACCAGCTAGGCAGCTGCAGGAGCCTGGCAGGCTTCCCCACACACACCCTATCAACACCATTCACATAGGAAAGGAGACGAAAGGAAGGAAAATTGGATGTAGCTCTCTCCGTAGTGCTGTCCCCCGAGCAAAGGAATGGTACCCCTCTGCCTCCTCCCAACCTACTTCTTCTCCCTGGAGCGTCTTCCCTGGGTCAGTAACAAACGATGCTGTCTGTCTGCCCTGGCTGGGAGGAACAAAGTGAAAACCCCAGGGGAGCAGACATAACCTGGTAGGAGGCAAAACTGCTGTGTAAAAAGCAAAAGGGGTGAGCTCTGGTTTGAGTCATGAGCAGAAGGACAAGGCAGACCACCACTAATGTTATTAAGGTGGATACACGCCCGAGGGGAAGCAGCCCAAATGCCATTTTTGGTGTCACTGCACAGTAACACAGTTGGCCAGTACCTGCAGGCCAGCTTCACAGGCAATGGTGTCTTTATCCTTCACAAAGCCTGCAAAGTGCCTCCTCTGAGCATTTTCCTCCTGGTGCCCTGAAGGCATTCAAGCCACCGCTGCTCGAGGCTATGCATTTTCACACTTGTGCTCTCTTCCTTTCACCTTCCACCTCCCCACCTGATCTTAGGCCCTAAGAGCTATAATACAGATATTTGTTTAGTGGTTGGATTTAGCTGTTCTAAACAGCCAAGAAAATATACCTGAGCTTTTAGCAGCATGACTCACTTGAAAGCCAGTTTTCATGCCCAGCACAACAGCTGAAGTCAGGATCCATTTTGCATGGGCTGTAGGAGGGTTCACAGCTACTGTGCTGTAGGAGGATGGTTGGGGAGCAGGTAATTAAAGCCTGCACATACAGGTATCCTCATGCCCTGCCAGGCTTCTGCAGAAGCCTTTTTCTGGGATTTCTGTGCTCTTGCTGATGGGAATGACCGAGGATTTATAGCAGTCCTCAGGAGAGGCGGGGGCTTGAGGATTTGAAGACACAAGGGCAAATTCTTCTCTTGAACCCACGTGGTGGATTGAAGAGGAGAAATTAGCCGTACAAAATAAAGCCAGGTACTGTGACTCTTTCTCATAGGTAAATATTTCTTTAATCTTTTTTTTTTTTTTTTTTTCTGAGGGTTATTTTTTGGTATATCCAGCTGTGGCCTGTAGCAGAAAGGAATATCTCATAATGAGCTCTGTTATAAATGGCTCTGAAACACAGAGTGTTGGAATGCCACTAAAAATATTTTGTCTGTGGCTTTTGCTAAGGCTCAGCTCCTCAGGAAATACTTTCATTGTTTAATGCTGTCATTTTGTACATATCCAATATTTTCTTAATCTGTCACTGGGAATAGTTTATTTATAACAAGCTTATTTTCCAATTGCATGTTGTAAATATATCTTAACAGTCTTGCCAAAAACACTAACTATTCACTATAACTACTCAGTTATAGAGATTTAACCAGTTTATTAGCTTTTAAAAATACCAGAAGTATGTGTCAAATCCTCCCTTACCCCCCTTTTTTTCCACTGAAATATTGGATGTACAAGTTTGGGTCAGGAGTCACTTTGTTGATTAAACACAGTTATAAAAATGAAGGACTGATTGTGTCTCTAGATTTAGCCCTGAGCTTGTCATTCACCGCTCTCCAGAAGTAATTCCAAGGGGCAGTGGGACTTAGAGACACCTACTCCATGTTTCTCCCTTGCTCCTTAAAAATTTGCCACTAGCCCGTAACACAAGCAACTTATGGCAACTATAACACAAGAAACCCAGCTGCTCTTGCTGAGGAATTTTTGGGGAGACTCCAGTGCCATCATTAGGGTGTCTCTTGTTCTCCCCTGGAAGTTGTGAAAGGAGAGAAAAAGGCCCTCTGTTTCTTATGTCTTAGGGTTATTACATAGATTGCCTGATGGATTGTACAGCTGGCAACCAGGTAAGGCTTATAAAATGTGTTTCATAAGCAGCACATCCCATAGCATGTATTCTGCAACAGGATCTTGTTTGTTTGGGGGAGCTAACTGATCAAAATTAGCTCCCCTAAGAGTCTTGTACTCTTTAAATGTTATTAAGTCTATATATGTGCGTGCGTGCATGTGTGTGTGTCCATGTAGAGAATAAAAATGAAGCTATGTGGAGTACAGAGAACTTGTTGAAACATTCATATGTCTGCCAGCAAGTTTGCTGACAGTTTGGGGTTTTTTAATGTATTTACACAGCTGTAATATATATACTTTTATGGGGAACATTTTCCATCATTAGCTTTCCAACAGGTTAAGAAGGTTATTCATAGATATATCTACACACAATGAGCCAAATTCTCGTCTCAGCTGTAACGGTGTAAATCCTGAGTCACTCCATTAAAATCAATCGCTTTTGCTTTTTTTTTTTTTTTTTTTTTTCCTCTTTTAACTTGTACCTGGTAACAGAGAGGAATTTGTCCTCCCTGTATTCCAAGATCCCAGCAAGACTGCTGACCTTCTGTACTCGAGCAGATAATCTGCCGGTCATTTCTGTGTCACAGCTGTGGAAACGGCCTGCCGGCCCTTAGTGCGTTCAGCAGTCATATGCTTCGGCTGATAAGATGATAGGAATCAATCTTTCTGAAAGCAATGTCCAAATGCTGTCTCTAGGACTGTTTTTAATTCACACAAGTGCGGACTCTATCTCACCAGTGTCTGAAAAACAGCCTAGAACTTCCCGAGGTATTTATTGTCCCCCACTAAAATCCATACACACGCTTTAGCCACACCTGGGGCAAATTGTCATTAAAATGGCATTAAGACGTGGCTTGTGATATGGGCCCAAAACTGATCTTGCCTCTGCAAGTGGAAATCTTTTGTAACTGCACCTTAGTCATTAGAAAGTAAATCCAGCTTTCTGCTGCCTTCGTAGAGACTGGAATTTGTTCTTCTTCGCCGAGTTGCTCTTTTTAACTAATATGGTTAGACAAGTTTTTAGAGCAAACATTCTTTTTCGGCTGTGTCAGGAGATTTTTAAAAGCTACCTTGTCACTTGTCTTAATGTGGCAGCTTTATGGCTGTAGGGACGCTGTCTCTCAGCAGCTCCTGCACTGCCGTTTCTTTCCACTGCAAGAAAGTCGATGGATAAAAAGGAGCTGGGAAGGACTAAGTCATGCTGGAGCTTCAGGGCTTTCCACAGAGAATAAACTGCCCTGGTTTTAGGGTTGCATTAAATTAATTATGCGGGACAGAATAGTCCAAGTCATCTGAGGAACTTGGGACCCGCTCCTGTGGCGTATGAGCAAATTCAGCAGGCTGTAAGGCCTAAGTAAAACATGGCCACTGCCTAAACTGAATGATATCTCTATCAAAGCAATATTTTTTTTTGCAAAAGCTACTTACAAAACAATAAGTTCCCACAGAACGCGGCATTCCATCTTGTGGCAGGACAAGCTGCAAGGCAAACACAGAAATCACTGAAGTGAACTAGACTGGAAACTGTCTTCTACGGGGGCCAAATCTTCTCACATATTTCTACTCTACCAGACAGAGCTAAGCCCTGACCCCCCCCCCCCCCCGTTTAAGTCTCTCAGCAAGGCTGGAGTAAGCCCCAAATGGGCTCCTAGATTTCCGATTTAATATGGGACTTCCTTTCAATACAAGGACATAGGCTGAAATGCCTATTTCTGCATTTTTTATGCGTTTTTAGTTGGAGCCACTGAATTTGAGGCTGAAGTATGGGCAAGTCCTCCAGCTTCCTGCACCCTGCTCTGCCCAGTCCGCCTCTTGCGACCTCCAGCCACCCCCACCTGACAGCAGCAGGGACAGCAAGGGGACAGGCTCAGGGAACCAGAAAACTGCTGGTGGGTGCTGAGGGCAGCACCTGGGCGGCAGCAGCTGAGCCGTGAGTGGGAGACAGGACGGGGTCCTGGTGGGAGCTGGGTCTGAGCCATCTCATTGCAGCCCCTGGGGCTCTGCCTTCCAGGCTGCTCCCCAGGCTTGCCTGCGTCTGCCGCCCTGACCTGGGGCTACCTGCAAATCCCAGCTGCCTTCGAGGTCTGTTACAGTTTGCCTGAACAGAATACCCCACACAAAGGTATCGCCATGGCCTGGTTACACACCAATTTCTATCACATACGAAGGAAGGGGGGGGATTTCTCAAGGAAACGTTATTGAAGTCTGTGATAAGGCACTAAGAAACCCAAACATAAACTCCCTCAAAAACAATAGGAACTGTGTGAGAAATTCTTCATTTCAAGTGTTTCTATAGTGTAGCCTTATATAATGTTACAGACTGCAGTCCTGAACGTCGTAATCTTAACCATACACCAGCATGTGTTTTTAAATGTAATGCATTTTGATGTCCTGTTTGCATTGGACTCACTACTGTAGGTCTCTGCAGGACATTCTGTTTACAAAAGAGATTACCAAAAATAAAAATTACAAAACAAAGTGGTGTAAATTACAGAAAGGAGAGTAGGAATGCCTCACTCCGGAAGTTTTTGCCACAAGTCCATTTATAAACAAGGCCAAAGGGACTCGGTATAAATCAAGTTATTTTCCTATTGCCTCAGTAAGACAGGGGCTTAACAGCTATCCTGGCCTTATTTTACAGGCTATAACCTGGAACTAGTTTAAATCTACTTTCATTCAGTTTGTAGTTCACGAAACAGCTGTATTGAGACGGAAAATTTTTTTGTTGAGTTCTTTACCTTTTAGATGTCAAAAAGAACCTCTTATAAAGAGTAGTTCTTGCTTATGAATGGTTTGCCTCTGTCTTTCTACAAGCCTAACAAGAAAAGGCAGCTTTTGAAAGTCCTTTCCATGCCATCAAAGACAGACTGAGCTCTGGCTTTTGCAGTGCCTTACAATTAAACATGTTATCAGTGGGGAGGACATCGAGTTTTTCCCTCTGTCTCTCTCTTCCATTCTCTCTCTCACTCTCCTCCCCCCTCCCCCCTCAAATTTCTGATTTATTACACTACAAGTTTGCAGTTACATATGTGCTGCACTTGCTTTACCTTTTTGTTTTTCTCTGTTTAGCGATTCCCCTGAGTTTAAACCCTCCTGCGCCGTGAAGGTGTCACATTTGTCATCCAAGGCACTGCTGAACATGTGCTGCTGCTCACCATATTCCTCACCACGGCTGTGAGTAATTCAGGCACCACTTGACAATGGCCTTAGTTTATATTATAATAGTATATAATACTCCCAGCCAACATCAAGGTCCCTTTAGCCTAAATGCCATTCAACTAAATAGGCTGTAGCTATATGGCACAGCAGCGTGCAAGGAACTTTGAGACAATATAGCTTTGCCAATATGCTATTTGCCTGGATTAATTAGCTTCCACAACAATTTTAATGGTCAAACACCATGCTGGTGTTACTATAGTGATTCTGGTTTTGGGGCATGTGCAGAGCTGGTGAGGACTTCAAACCACCGCACCATGGCACTCTGCATATTGATAGAAACAATTCCTGCCCCAAAATTGCTTGAGTAGGCAAGACAGACAAAGAGTACGTGGAGAACAAAAGGCACAGAAGGGAGAATATCTACTGCCACAGCCACAAGGCTGTTCCTGAGACCAAGCCTATGGACACAGCTTGACCACCCACCCGTGCTGCCCAGGTAGCAGAGGCAGCCTGGAGCACGCAGCTGAGTTGCGAAACATAACTCAGTCAGGCAAGCTCACAGCCTTCCCAATTACTTTGTGCAAATAGTCTCGTGAGTGAAGTATTGTTCACATCAGCCCTCGAAGGAAACAAGTATAAGCCCCTCTTGTTTCAACAGCTCCTGACTATAAGCCTAATATGAGATAACTTTGTGCAGTAGCAGGTCTAGGTTCCCCATGAGGTCTCCTACACCATTGTATTGGTCCACAGCCTGACTACAGAGAAGAAATCAACTAGAGCAAGGATTTATCACCCCAGACAGCTGATATACTGTGGTTTATAGGTATCTGGTTGTGGATGCCCCATCCCTGGAAGCGTGCAAGGCCAGGCTGGATGGGACTTGGAGCAACTTTGTCTAGTGGGAGGTGTCCCTGCCCATGGCAGGGGCGCTGGAACTAGATGATCTTTAAGGTCCCTTCCAACTCTAACCATTCTATGATTCTATGAAATTCCTGCAGATAGGAGAGCTATTTTGTCTCTCAGCCGTAGTACATGCTGATGTCTCCTAGTTGGGGTGTACTGTGCTCCTTGCCGGTGGCTGTAAGGTGGCATAGTAAGTACTGTGCTGGCTGACAATATTGCAGCAGCAGATGAGTACTATGATAATCTCAAAGTATTGGATAATCACCACTCTGTTACGTTGCCCTGCTGCTCAAGAATTAATTCTCCTCTTCAGACTAAGGAGCAAACTTTACTGCAGACAAATTCCCTGGATTTGTGCTGCTCCAGACAGGATTCTGACCTGAACCTGTCCCTACAGATGTTTTTTTGAAAGATTCAGAATAATATAAACCTGTGAAGACTATACTTCAGTTTGGAAAAATTGGCCATTGAAGGCAGGTGTTTAATCCACCTTCAAGGAATGCGAATCACAGATCAATCGAACTTAATGGTTCTCATTGGTTACCTTATAGTGGTTAGCACTGTGTAACACAACCAACCACATCACTGGGATTTTCACAGTGACTAGAAAACCTTTTTGCAAGAGCCTAACAAATACTTATCCACAAACACATACATATTAATTTAATGAAAAATGCAAAATACTACTTTTTTCATGGAGAAAAGAGCTCATTTCAGGTTATATGCAGCAGCAGCAGAAAAAAACAAGGGCTGTTTACTGCAGCACACAAGTCACAAAAGCTGCTGGTACTCAGCTGAGCATCTGGAAGAATGGTCCACTGGGTGTAGTTAAAATGCAAAGGAGAATATGAAAAAAGCACAATCCTGTGTGGGTGAATAAGCAGTTTCTTTGAAGCTTGAAACTGACACATATTTCAGAGCTCAACAGAGGCAAAAATCAATTCTCAGGTTACTCTTCTTTCTAGCTTTGGAGGAACTTGAAAGGAGAGCTGACATCAGCACGTACAGACAGGTCCGCAACCATTTCTGGGCCCTTTGCATTTCCAGGAACGGGCAAAAGCAACCGACACAGAGGAATATCCTGGCAAACAGAGCCAGAATAATTACCTCAGTTTTCTTGCTCCTCTCACCTACCTCGGGGGACTGACCCCTGGGAGACCATTACTGCTTTATAAAGCTCCTGACTGAATAATTGTTGCCTGGGGAACATAAGTACAGATTCCAACAGGAACAGAGACAACATGGTTCTGCCTCCCATGCCAGCAGCTCCAGGATCAGAGAAGCATGGAGATGTGTGTTATTCCTCCCCTTCTCACCTCCCCTCCAGCCAACACACCTTCCCTCCGCACTTGACAAGTGGGAGAAGAAGGAGGAGGTGGAGAGGGAGGTGCAAAAGGAAGAGCACTTCATTGCTTACCCACAGAAATCTCACAGTAGGGTAAAGCCACCAGATCATCTCACTCAATCAAAACCCGGGGCTGATGTCTAAAAGTGTTAAACTGTGTGGTCAGCTTTGCAGGTGGAGCCTGGGGTTCTGCTGACACCCTGGGGACCTGCACATGCTGAGGACCAGGTCCAGCATGTTGTTCCACAAAAAGCAGTGGAATCCAACTGGCGAGGGCATGGCACCATCTGCCCTTGGCCATGTGACGCTGAGGGCAGGATCCTGTCCTTACCTGTCCTATGGGCCATATGTCCAGGAACCACACCTACCCTTCAGATCCAAGTACTTACAGAAAATATTCATGTGCCTGAAGACCTGTGAAGATTGTGGGGTAGCAATTTTAAGTATGAAATGCCATGGTTTGTAGTGGAAACAGTTTTGTAGAAAGTTTATTCACAATTATTCCTGTTTAACTGAAAAAGAAATGTACAGTGTCATGTTTTAATTACCTAAGTGCTGCAGCTGCATTAAGAAAAAAGATTTGCCCAGCAGCAGGGGTTTCACAGACTCTTCCCACAGCTTTAAGTTCTGCTTTGAGCAACATCCAAACTGAATTCAACGCTTGTGATCCTCTTCCTAGTGTTGTTATGAGGTAATGGTTCTCTTAATCTAAATCTTATCTGCCCAGCTGCAGTTTTTATATTTTCCTCTGACCGCGCTAGTCACGTGAGATCGAAGGACATGAGAATTTAGTAAATCTTTTAAAGCTTAAGATTATAAAGGGTGGAATTTGTTTCATCAGTTGACTTTATCAATGCTCTGCAGTCCGAACTGGATTTGAAATTGAAGTGAATAGCACTCACTAGCAACAGAAATAAAACTTTCCATGAGAAATATTTAGTTTATTAATGTCTATTAGTTTTCAATTATAATAAGAGAACTAGATGAACTGTACAACAAACAGTGAAGAAAAAGAAAGTCTGTTTATTCTCCTTCTCTATCTTTGCTCAAATAAGATCTACTTAGGCATACACTGTCATAAAAAAATATTTCATGATCTTTATTCAAGCAAAGCTCCAATAAAGGCAGATAAATTAAGTTTTTCTCAGTTGCTATAAATCGAGTATCTTTGATTCATATAGCTCTATCACTTTTCAGGTGGCATCAGCTGTGGAGTTTATTAGGTTTTTAGGTATGAACTCTATCTTTACAGCACAAGGAACAGTGAGGTCTTGGTCGTGGCTGACGTTTCTGTGTGGTATGCGAGTGAACGTGTGTATGGATGTTTACAGACATTCAAGTGTTCCTCTGTAAAACACATCTTGCCAGAAACTTTTATAAGGATTAGGCAGCTGCCCAACCTCTGCAAACCTGTCATCATTTGCCCAACCTCTCTCACTGCCATCCAAAGGGAAATTTTCTTCCCAGGAAATAGAGCACTAATTGCTTGCCCAGAAAGGAAATTAATGACTCAACAATTGTGACCAACAGGCTGCATTTTGGAGATAGCCAATCCTGAGAAATGTCATCTTTGTCAGGCTATAATTTCCATTCTCTGCTTGAGGGTTTTTTAGTTTGGGCGGGCTTTTTTAATGGTGGAAACACATAAAAATGCCATGTGGCTGCGAAGCTGTGTCACAGGGCAGCTCACTACCCTCCCTGGTGGCGTGGGTGTACTGGAACTGCTCATGCTGGGAGAGAGGCACCACTCTGGCAACTGCGGTCCCAGCCCAGCCTCTGCACCTTGTCGAATCCGCATCAGCACTAATTAGAAGCCAGAGCACAACTTCTATGCCATGGTATGCCAAAGCTCCACTTTGGAAAATGTCCCTGCCAAGCAGAGCTGCACTGCTTTGATAATTCCTTGATACGAATAGTTTCAGGGCAACATCAAGTAAGGAGGCACGTTCAGTTTTTGCTGTGTGTTACAACAGTGAGAATGTGGAAAGGAGAAAGGCTTAATTTCTAACAACCCTCCTGCAGTTGGAGAAAACCAAAATGGCTGTTGTTTTTCATCCACGGCAGATGAGTCATTAAAAACGAAGATATGTTTATTGCAGAGTTTTTACATCATATTAAACCAGATCAAATGGCCCATTGCTAAGGGCTTTGACACAGTCACAAGCCACAGAACTCTTCTTCCACTTCTCATAGAAGTGGGGTAACTGTCCTGTGTCAAATTTATTCTATACAAGCAATTTTCTGTCAAAGATATTTTGACATTTGATCAGTATGGATCCCATTCTACTTATAGTGCGAAATGAACCTGCAGCCTGGAGTTGAAGTGAAGTGCGTTGCCTTTTGCATGGCCCTTTCAGTCAAGAACAGTTCACCATTACATCTACATTTTCCAAGATAACAACTGCCAAAAGCTGAAAGGAGACAAAGCATAATTCTCTGATTTTGTGCATTCTAGAAGGAAGACAACATAAAATGTAGCTGTGGTGGATTGGATTAAATCTCTGCAAAGATAAGAGAAGTTGCAAGGTTTCTTTAGGGTAATGAGAAGTAACCTACAAGCATCTCTGTGTAACTATTTTGGTGAAACCAGAGTAGTGTCCCCAGCAAAGGCTTCTATGACTATATCCAGCTGATTATTATTGTATGTACTATAGAAAAGCCAGCAAATTGACTAAGTAGGGAGGCAAGGGAGAAGAAAGCAAGGAAGGATCAGAAACACAGTCAGAACAAGTACTGGTAGCTATTCTTTAGAAATGCCTCAAAAGACTTTTACAGGAGGAGTGCTCCCATAGGAGAGCTTAGAAGTGTCACCAAAAAAGTGGTTTCTAACAAGTTTCTGCTGCGTGAGGGGAAACAGGACTTTGCATATTCCTTTTAAATAAACAGGATGGCAACAAAGATACTCAGTTCCATAATGAGTTAAAATTTATTTTCCTATTGGATCCTTTCCAAAAGCTATTTCATGCCATAGAAAGATTAGCATTGATTTCACTTCCAGTGGATGTTGTCCTTAGGCCCCAGCCAGAGGCTTCCCGCTTCACCCCTCCTAATGCAACGCTTGCAGAGGAAGATGTAGCCTGGCCTTCATCTGCCCCACTGCACTTAACAGCAGTGGCTCCCAGGGGTATAGCATGAAAACATCATTTCTTACCCACCTTCTGCCCATCGAGATGAATCTAGTTCCAGAATTATTTTCCATGTGGGCTGTGAAGTATTCTAAGACAGAGATTTTGAAATCAGTACATCTTTGTGTATCAGTAACTGCAGTTTCTTATTTACAGCTCTACCCAGAGATGTCCGAAAGTGAAGTACTTTTATCTTTAAGCTGAATGGTAATTTCATTGAATTAAGTACATATGTAAGTACTTTTACTCGGTTACATTTGTTTATGTACTAGACAGAGTACATAAACAGATAATATATATAAAATATATAAAGAAATAATGACAACATCCAAAAATAATTTACTCTCAGGCTTGGAAGTAGACAAACTTAGAAATGTATGAGGAAAATAATTCCTGGATTTGATTCACCTTTTACTGGGGATTAAAATCCTAGTAACACCCAGCCAGTGATGTAAAACAAGAAACATGGTGTCTAATTTAGGAAAAGATACCAGACATGAGGAAAACGGTTGGAAGGAGTGGTGTTCAGGAAGAAAGGGTATTATGACAGACGATTTTGAATCTTTTTGTGCATGTTTATTATTTTTACGCTTATGGCTAAATCGAGTAAGTAGCAGCGATCCCTATTAGCTGCAAGAAGCATTTGCAGGGGTGGAGGAGCACGCACTGAGCTCTGCATATGCCATGAGACGAGAGCCTGCAGCATGTGTAGCAGGCACATCAGCATTGGAGGCCAGTACAGCTCCAAAGGAGTAGCTACATCCCTCGCACCTGTGAGATACAACGTATTTATAAGACAGCCCTCACAGCTTCAAAGGATAGGGAAGTTGTAGATGCTCCATCCCTGGAAGTGTTCAAGGCCAGGCTGGATGGGGCTTTGAGCAGCCTGGTCTAGTGGGAGGTGTTCCTGCCCAGGGCAGGGTTGGAACTAGATGATCTTTAAGGTCCCTTCCAACCCGAACCATTCTATGATTCCATATCCCATGTAAAACCCCATCATTTAAACTCTTCAACATATGTGTTTACTGGAGGGGCTGTGAGCCATTAGAAGGAAAGGACTGGGAATTGCTTATTGTTTGGAGGAGGGGGCTCTGTCTCTCAAACAGCTCTTTTCTAAATAGGAAGGCAGACATGTAAACCTCAAGCGTTGCGCTGGTCTACAACAGTTAGGAAATTCAAAGCCAAGGCTGCCACTATGTCCTTGGTTGACCCATTGATGCCCTGGGGTTGCAAAAGCTTCAGCTCAGTGTGTGGTCTTGTGCATCATATATGTCGCGGTACTTATCAACAGGGGTGCGAATTCTGCCTGCCAGCATGCTGCTGCTTTACAGGGTGTGCACCCAGGATGAATCTGGCCTGAGGCACAAGTGAATGCCAGATTCCTGCCCTTCGTGTCGCAGGTTTGCCCTCTCATTACCCCTTGTCATACTGGAAGTGGGCTGCACAGACTGATTTAAACCTTCTTCTATCATGTGACGAGAGACGCAGAAATGATCCAAAAGAAACGATCAAGCAAGTGCTTACTAAGATGCCTGCTGCATCTGACCTACATTTCACCCATCTGTTACAAACCTGATTTATGGGAAAACTGAAATTATAACACTTCCTGGAAACCTAAACACTTGTAACTTGGCCTTATTTTGTCCAGTCACATCCCTTTTTTTGATACCTATCTGTCTTCTTACTAATCCAAGATGCTTACACGTAAGACCTAGAATGGTAATGTTCCTAAGCCACAGCTGATTATCTTCTCTGATGTCAGACACGAGAGACATATAACAGCTTAGAAATCAGGATAAGGGAATGGTGGAGCAGCACCAAACGGGAGAAATTACAGGCTTTGCTGTGTGATTGCCAGCTAGGAGCCTTAGCAGGTCAGTAATCTGCATGATTATTTATGCAGAGCAGATTTGCAAGGAACCACACGTGTCTCCATGCTAATTTCAGTGTCAGAGCCATATGATGCCCTGTCACGTTAGGAAAAGGAGGGTAAGGAGCAAAAGTGCTACAAAAAAGTGTCTGGGAAATGCAGCTCTAATAAATTCTGCCGCAGTATGCCATCTGTTCCAATGGGAAATCTATGCTGTCGTAAATCTGAGTGTTGTGGCTAAAAGACTAAGGGCACGCAACCCAAATTTGTAGATACTGTGTTGTGAAAACTACAGAATGGAGCTGAGGCATTAATGTGACAAAGTTGGATTCTTTTCTGGTTGGGAATAATTCTTGAGAATGCTTTTCTCTCCTTTAATTAATTCATTACATAAGCTCTGTAGGTGACAAGGTTTGTCACAAACAACTACCACAAATATTGACAAAAAAATTGACCTGCGTTCATTCACTGCCAGCAGTTACTGAGTACAGTAATGTGTTCTCTACTCCTGGTGGGCAGAACTTTTAAAAAGGGAGGGGTCTGAAGAAATCACCAGACCTTGGACCCTGTCTTGGGGAAAAGCCAAGAGGGAGGAGGAAGATAAACAGGACCAAAGTACCCAGCGAAAATCTGAATCTTTCCTCTCTGTATCTTTCAAGTCCTACCTGACTGAACAAAAGGCAACAGCAACAAGATGTAATAGGATTAATTGTTTTTTTATTAAACTTCCTACTGCCCACAAACCACATTCATGGACAAGGACTCCTTAAACGTAGGAAAAGAGACCAAAAATGAGTCTCTGTTCTATGGAATGTCTCATATAATCTCTTTATTTCTATTTTTTATTATTCTCATGTGCACAAAGTACCTGCTAAATGTTACTTAGAACAGGGATAATCACATCACAGGCAGGATAATTTGCTTGCTCTGTGACAGAGCTCTTTTGAAAAGGGGTTTCTGTCTTTTCTTCCGTGTCTAGCAATGCCTTGTCCAATGTAACACAAACCAGTTCTAACACAAATACCAATGGACTGTCAGCTTAACATTTGCTTTTTGTCAGTATTATTGATGTACAGTTCAGTCACAGAAATGCTGTGGAAAATTCTGATATCCTTACAGGATTTCAGAAAAAAAACAAAAGGTAACTTACTTTTGCAGAACAGCCGCTATTCAGAAAATGTTGTAGCCCACCTAGAACTGGAAGGGGAGCTAATGCGTATAGAGCACGCAGCTACTTTTGTCAGCGATAGGTATGCAGGACCTCACAAGCTGCCTTTAAAGGCCCTCCTACTCATATTGTATCATTTTTCATACTTTGCACATCCACAGCTTGAAAAATTTTTTATTCAGCCATGGAGAAACATTTTTTTGGACTTCATATAGATTCACATATGTTTGTTGGAACAATAAATAGAATATATAAGCCTATTAAAAATCAAGCTACTTCTCTAAGCAAGCAAGACTCCCATAAAAAACATGCAAGATCAGAGCTTACTCATAGCTAGTGAGATAAAATAATAATGTATTATATGTAGCTTTTAAAGTACAGATAATTGTGTGTAAATGTGCATTAAAATACACTTGTTCATTTATGTAGAACAATTTCAAAATAAGGAATGTTGAATGTACTGGACATGCAAGTCAATTTCTTCACATACTGACATTAGCATGCTTTTTTCCAACATATCACGTTGCTTATAAAATCAATGTCTTTTCTAGATGATCCTTATGACCAACGTTCAAGACAGTGGAGCGCAGGGTTACTGATCAGAAGTGGTTGACTCTCCCATCCAGTGGTTGTTTTGGATCAAATCCTGGATGGCTTTTGCATTTATTTAACCAAGGAATCCACTATCATCAGGTTTTACTTGCAAGAATGCTCCTGAGGCAAAGACATCCTCTCTGTTAGGTGATTCCAGGAACTGCTTGCTTACAGAAATGTGGAAGTTGAAGGCTGTATGTCCATCTAGGCCGAGGGCTTATATGCGCTGTGGAACTGTGATTTGCCCATGCTTCTGAATGCTGAAAGCTCCTTGTCAAGGTGTAGTGATAAGTAAAAAAGATGTCAGTGTTGACATTGATGAAAAGTAGATAAAGTATACAATGTTCAAACCAGACATGGGATAAAATTTCTCTGTTTACCCCACCCCCCCACAGGAGGCACTTTTTGCTTCAGGTAGAAGAACGGGGAGGACCCTGTGAGAGGTGACGGAATAGAAGACAAGGAAGCTCCATCAGTGCTTAGAGGAAGGAGGGTTGCTGCAGCAGGGAAATGCTGTGGAAAACCTTTCAGGCTGCTCTGCTGCAACAAAAATCTGAATTTACTGTCTCCTTTGAAATGCATTTGCAAACTGAACAATGTGCAACAGCCCCAGGAAGTAGTTAAGATGCAGCAAGTTGGAAATAGCCACTGTTTTTCTGATGGAATCTTACTAGGATGGTCTCACACTGAGCAGGAGGCTTTGGCAAGCACACAGGGAGCTATGACAGAGATGCTTCAAGCTTTTGATTCATTCTGCAGAACTCATGACCTCAAAGAAAAGGCTTGCCTTGCTGAAATAAAGTGAAGGAACAGATGCACATATCCACATTCTCAGTGCACACCAGTTGGTGTAAAGAACACAGTGGAATCACAATAATATACAATACCTGACAACATTCACACAGATATTTCACCTAAAGAGCTGACAAAAATTTAAGAGACACATGAAAGTGTCTTCTAGAAACTTTATGATAGGTTTTCACTGTTAAAAGGTAGACTTTCTCTAGGAGTTAAGTAATAGCAGTCATACTGTCCTAAAATCTGAATATGGAGAGGATGATAGCCACCGAGGAGATTATTATTTTATTTATCATTCGTATTGTGTAGGAGAGACAGAAACAACAAAAATAAAGAACTCTGCCCTGTTCTTTCAAATAAATGTAGTCTTTGTGAGATGAAGTCCTCGGTGACTGGAAAAAGAGAAACATTGCATCCATTTTTAAAAAGGGTAGATGGGAGGAGCCTGGGAACTACTGACCTCTCAGCCTCACCTCTGTGCCTGGCAAGATGACACAGAACAGATCCTCCTAGAAGCTACACTAAGGCACATGGACGACAGGGAGGTGATTCAAGACAGCCAGCATGGCTTCACCAAGGTCAAGTCCTGCTTGACTAACCTAGTGGCCTTCTTTGATGGAGTGACTACATCAGTGGACAAGTGAAAAGCTATGGATGTCATCTATCTGGACTTCTGTAAGGTCTTCAAAAGGAGTGATATGGATACGGATTTGATGGGTGGACCATTTGGTGGATGAGGAATTGGTTGGATGGTCACATCCAGAGGGTAATGGTCAACAGCTCAAAGTCCAGAGTGAGATCGGTGACAAGTGGTGTCCCTCAGGAGTCTGTATTGAGACTAGTACTGTTCAATATCTTCATCAATGACATAGACAGTGGCATCAAGTGCACCCTCAGCATGTGTGTGGACAACACAAAGCTGATTGATGCAGTTGACATACCAGAGGGACCTGGACAGGCTCGAGAAATGGGCCCATGTGAACCTCATGAAGTTGAACATGTCCAAGTGCAAAGTTCTGCACCTGGGCCGGGGCAACCCCCGGTATCAATGCAAGCTGGAGGATGAAAGGATTGAAAGTATCCCTGCCAAGAAGGACTTGAGGGTACTGGTGGATGAAAAACTAGACATGAGCCAACAATGTGCACTCGCAGCCCAGAAAGACACCCATATCCTCGGCTACATCAAGAAAAGCGCGGCCAGCAGGTCAAGGGAGGTGATTCTGCCCTTGCTCTGCTCTGCTTTGCTGAGAGCCCACCTGGAGCACTGCATCCAGCTCTGGAGCCCTCAGTATAGGAAAGACATGGACCTGTTGAAGTGGGTCCAGAGGAGGGCCACAAAAATGATCAGAACAATGGAACACATCTCCTATAAGGACAAGCTGAGGGAGCTGGGGTTGTTAAGCCTGGAGAAGAGAAGGCTCCTGGGAGACCTTTATTGTGGCCTTTCAGTACTTAAAGGGAAAGATGTGGACAAACTTCTTAGCAGGGCCTGTTGCGATAGGACAAGGGGTAATGGCTTTAAACTAAAAGAGGGAAGATTTGGACGAGATATAAGGACGACATTTTTTTCGACGGGGTTGGTGAACCACTGGGACAGGTTGCCCAGAGAGGTGGTAGATGCCCCATCCCTGGAAGCATTCAAGGTCAGGTTGGATGGCACTCTGAGCAGCCTGATCTGGTTGAAGAGGTCCCTGCACATTGCAGAGGGCCTGAACGAGATGACCTCTAAAGGTGTCTTCCAACCCAGACTATTCTATGATTCTACAATTCCATGATTCTATGATTCTATGAGGTAGATTCTGGGCACTAGTTGAATTAATGGAGGTTTTGACCTGCCACCCTGACTCAGGGGTTGAAGGTCTAAAGTGCACTCAGGCGTGGAAATCTTTGTGCTTAATAGGAAAGGTATTTTATATCTCATTTGCAACAATTCACTACACAGGTAGCCTAACTACTACCAGACACAAAGCTCTACACTCTGTACACCTGGGTGTTGCCTTGCAGGGCACTGAAGTCCTTTGTTGGATCTAGACTTACCCAGTATCCCAGAGGACATGAGTGGTATCACTAGGGATTGAATTCAGATGTCCTGAGTCCTACGCTAATACCTTAAAATCCTATTTCTCATAACAGAACTGCAGTGGCAAGTACACAGAAAAGGAACAGACAGGCTATTTGTTGTTGGTAGGGTTACCCTGCACTACCCGCCTTCATTAAACAGCAGGCTTAGGTTCATATTTTGAGGTCATCATCTGCACCATTTGTCAGAAAGTTATTTAATTCAGTTAAAAAATGGAGACTGCCTGTGATTTGCTGAAGTGACAGGACAGTGAACGTCCATGGTATGTCTAAGGAATTATTTTGATCTTCAAGTGAAGCAGACTGGGAACACAAATGAAGGCTAAGTGATTTCCACGGGGCAAGAAATGCACCATTGAGTGGAAACACTCTCTTTACTGTCCTATAGTAATTATACAACAGAAATTGTGAAAAAGGGGGATAAATATCAAGTTTGTTGAGAGTCATTGTAACCGGCTGACATCAGAAAAGTCATCCATCAAGCTGTCTCTTTGGTCTATATAAAGATTATCAAATACATTGTACTTCAAAGTGCTAATCTCTGCATAAGTAATGAGCTAATAGCTGTACTGTATTCCTAAGAGAAGAGTCCTTATTCCCAAAGAGCTCAGGAAATCATCCCACTTCTGTGGGAAGTTTTCATATTTTTATGCTGGACTGTTTTTCTCTTACTTCTATTGAACCCATAGTCAAAGTTGAAAGTCTGTGCGTACTCCCTCTTAACACCTTGAGCGGAATTTTGTCTACAACACCTACAAAGACGGTCAAAGGGAGATGATTGTTACATCTGACTCAGGGAGGAAAGACTGAATCAGCTATGCAAACAAAACAAAAAGCTGTATTATGGGGTGAAGCGATTGACCTTTAGACATTGCAATGATAGCAGAATGGAACAGTCATAAAGCTGTTAACACAATGATTTCATCTGACAATCTGGAATCAAAATTAAAGAAATTTTTTTTATCTTTCATTTTTAAAATTCATTGTTGCTGAAAGAAAATTGGCTAATGGGGACAAGTTTTAGTTAGGAGTCTATGCAAAATGAAAAATCTGACTTTTGTCACATAACAAGCCCAGAGCTGGTTTGGGGTTGGTCATCTCCTGGACTTTATTTTTTGACTATAAATATTAACAGTAAGTCTCAGAATTAAAGTTTTACAATCCTGGGCATTGTGAAAAATTATTACAGGCTTGAAAATGTGAACTTTAAGCTGAAATGAAAAATCCTCTATACACGGCAACAAAAATACCACAGTAGCTGCAAAGCTGGGCCTTAAAAGCCAAATTTATAACTCTTTAGGTTTTTACAGAGTATCAGTGATATATGGACTGGAGTCCATTTCCAGTGCAAACACACCTGAGTTGGTTCCATGGCACTAAAAGCATTGTGCAGAGTCTCCCCTTGAACCTGCTCCATATGAGTCACTTAAAATCTGAAAACAGCATGAAAATTAACAAGAAGTAAGGTCTGAAAATTTTAGGCATTGCACAGAATCTTGCTAGGCAACGTCTCTTGCTGTAAGGAGTCTGCAATGCAAATAAACAAGACAGGGAATGACAGGAGGAGACAGTGCTGAGGAAGTGATTTGTCTAAAATAACAATGGCTGACCGCAGTATAGCATCTGGCTCCCCTCATTTTATAAGTTCAAGTCACAAGTTTTTTGCCCATTTTACAGGTACATTACTTGCCCAGACACAATTCTGATACTGATTTTAAAAGCCATATCAAAACATGATGTTGTTAGCTTCCCAATGAGGTTAAAACATCTTTAAATGGTTTACATCTCAAATTTTTTCACCTGCCCAGTGAGCAAACCACACTGGTTTACAGATTGTTGTGCTCCAGACACCATTGGACTGTCTTTATTCTCTCTACTAGTTAGTCACCAAATGATCAATGTAGAGAAGCATGTATCCTGTCACCTGGGAAAGCTGTGTTCTTAAAAGAAGTGAGCCACTTTTTCATTTGGACATTTCTGTATTTGCCAGAGCACCGGGGGGCACGGAAACACTGGAGCTTCCCAATATAAAAGAAGAGAGAGTGTATGTAGCTCGCACATTGAGCTAAAAGAGCTTGTGTCCTCTTTCTACCAAGGTGCAGGGCAGGATGCTTTCAGGACAGGTGCCAACCTTCTCATAACGGATAATTACTTTAGACTATTCTGTTGTCTACCAGTGCTGAATCTCATCTTAATGGCAGCTTGAGAGACCTGTGGTCTGCTACATAATAGGTCATTATCTGAGATGTTCATTCCTCTTTTTGTATTCTCAATAGACTTTGGGGAGTAACAGATGCAGCCAGCCAACAGGCAAACTTTTTGCCTCCTTTCCCTTCCTTCCCCTCCCAAAAGAACTGCTGGGAAGATATCCATTATCTCAGTCAGCAAACACACAAGCTTTTCTGTACCCACACCAGGAATGATAAGATGGTCAACTGAGTGAGAGGGAGAGAAAATGCAAGGGCAACTCAGGAGTCTGAAGCATAAACTGTCCTTTCACTTGCTGGCTACTTGGCAGAGATGAGAAGCTGCCTGGGAGGGACACGAGTGATATCTCAGCATCACGAACTCTCTGATCAATGTCACCTCTCTAATGCATGTTTACAATGCATGCTGGAAAGCTGCTGTCAGTGATTTAACCAGCAGGTTCAGTGCAGTGGGACTATTTCTGAATTACTGGGTCAAATCCAGGAAAGAAATATTTCATCCTGAACCTCCTTCCTCTTCTTCTCTTCTTAGCCTCTTGCCTCTGTTATGCCTTTAAGTTGCAAACTCCTTATGAGGAACTTTTCCTAGAAAAAGCATGCACAGCACACAACACATTCAGGCCTTTCTCCTGGTTAAGGCCTCAAGTTTCTAGCTCAACAGAGTATCCAACACTGTGAGTACCATCCTAATTCAAAGAGAAGTATTAAATGTTTCTTGGTTTGCTTTTCTGAGCATTTTACAATCCTTAAGGAAAGATGTCAGAAAATGTTATTGTTATAGGAGTATTTTTCCTAATGCTCTAAGCATCTAAGCTGGTTAGAGGTGCTAGAGAACATTGTGGGCATCTTTAGAGTAATGCCAGCAGCACCGAGGAAAGAAGCACATTGTCCAAATCAGTAGGCACCATTAACCAAACACTTGAGGCTCTTAACTGTGAGGAATAAAGAGCTGGAGGCATGATATCGGAGGTGAGAAGTCTACTGAAGGCATCCTTGGGGATGGTCTTTTGTATTCTCCTAGGAAATAAAAGAATTCCAGCGAGAGGAAACAAAAGACCTGAACAGCAGGAATATTTTGGGACCAGAGCCAGGGAAAAGAGTCAGTAACAAAGACTGGTAATTTTGCGTGAATTGCTGTTTTGTGTTGTTGAGCACCAGGACACAGCTGGTGTACTGGCGAACCTGAGGATTTGTATTAACTGTATTGAAATGATAATGAAGTTTTTATTTTATGATTGCAGATGTTGGTGGATTATTGTTATTAAGCCTATTAGTGTAATAGCACAAATATGAGTTTCTCTTTGCTTACAGTCTTATTTGTTGTAGGTTTGTGAAATTAAATTTAGATAGCTATTACATAATTTAAAATAACATAAAAGGTCAATTGAGGAGATAAAAGCACAAAGATGAAGGTAACGTAGTTTGACAGATTCAGACTCTTGAGAGTTTGGAGTGAACTTGCTGCCTTCCTCTGTTACGCGCTGGGCATGCACTTAGCCGTTCTGAATGGTGATCCCAGGTACAGCAGAAGCAAGAGGGAGACCTGGGGTTGCTTTATGAACCACTGAAAGAACATTGATCTGTTTTGCAAATTGGTTTCTCCCTTTGCCTCATCTGAAAAAAAAAACAAAACAAAACCACCGAATACCTAAATACTTGGGTCGTCTAGATTTCTGGCTGCCTAACGTGGAGCATCTCGAAGCTGCCCCATTTTCAGAGGAGGCTCTCCATGTTCATGTTTTCAGTGAACTAATCTTAGTGTCTGAGTATCTCAGCTTAACACCCAACATACTAACCACGGCTGTAAATATTAGCTTACTACATTAGAGGTGCATTTTTCAGCTTATTCAGCATAGTGGCCAAGTTGTGTTGGTTTCTTTTTTAATATAAAACACGTAAAATTAGTGTACTGGGACATTTGACTGGTTATGTATGATTTAAGTATTTCATATATTTATTTAAGTATTTGATATATTTATTAAATATATTAAATACATTAAGACAGTTCACTAATCTTATGAACTTGCGGTCGCTATGGCCATTAGGCAATAGTTACGGATATCCCCAGCACAACCCAGTGGTTGTCCCTCCCTAAGCAGGGGGATTTTTTGAGACAATACTTACTGCCAAGTCACACTTACAAACGCAAAGCTCTAGTTTTTTTAATATACCTCTCCAGGCTGTGGTAAGCAGCCTTTGGCAGCCAACCAACCAGTCAGTGACAGGTGGTGAGGTGCCGGAAGAAAGTCATGCTGCAAATAGAGCGAGCGCTGTGCTCTCGCATGAAAATCTAGCCTGGGAGTCCTCAAATGCGTTAAGAGTGAAGAAAATCGCAAAAGGATCATTCTGGCTCACTCGTTTGGCTGCAGGCGTTTGGATATACGCTGTGACTGATCCACTGCCGGCTGATGCCCCCGACGCGTTGGCTAGGGCACAACTTTCGGACAATGTGTAAGTGTTACAACGAGCCTCTCTCTCTGCTCGCGTGTGTGATCGGCCAGCTCGGCTACAAAATCACGATAAATGATTTCTCCTAGAGAGTCCTAAAATGTACACCCTTTCTCTGTGCTGTGAGTTAGGCCTCTGCTCTCAAAAGGAAGAATAAACTGCTGGGTTTGAAGACCTTGGGAAGGAACTTCGAACTCTCGTTTGTCTGTGTACGTACTTTGAGACATATAAACAAAACAGCCATTGAAAAACCCAGTCCTTGGAAATCATAAAATAAATATTTTTTTTTCTTTTTCCACTTTCTTTTACCTGTAGTAATTCCTCAGATCTTCTTCGCGCACCACCCTCTCATGCAGAAAATCCATGATGATAAAACTCCAGAAAAACATCTGACTAGACACAAGTTTTACAATTCTTAATGTTCCCACCATGTTGATAGCCATTCTTTCTTATTTTTATTCACTTTGCAATGAGAAAATGTCACCCCCGAAAAAGTGAAAAAGTTGATTGAGGGGTGATAGCTGCAAGGTGCAGAGAAAGGCTGGTGACACTCTGGAGCTTTTTTACATGAATCCCTGTAGTAGCAGAGACATTTACATGAAGAGAGGCTGTATATATGTGTTATGTGCACGTGTGTGCATGCATGTTATGTATAATTGTGCATTTGTACAGAGGCGCACACGCAAACTTCTAACCATTCTTAAAGAGGCAATATCACAGTTTCCGACTTGAAGGCAGTCAGAATAAAATAACCATTAATCTTCCAGCACAGCCTAGGCAGTGACAGGGTAAGCTCCCACATTATGCTGCCAACAAGCTTCCTGGGCTGAGAAGTCCGTTCCTTTCTCGTCCTTTTGGCTGAGCCTACCTATAGACATGCCAACAAGCATTAAGAGCTATAGTGCTTTCCGTTATGACACCTGACTCATCAAGGTACTAAACCACCTGCTTGATTTCGAGCATGGGGAATATTTCATTATTCAGGCACATTCTCAACTACCGTAGCTGAACAGGCATCGGATTAGTCAGAAAATGTAACTGGCAGCACTTACTATCTTATTTCACACAGGCTACCAAATGGTGACAGCAAACAGCCACTGCGTTCCTGGCCTCCGTCTGAACGGCTGCTTTGGAGCCAGCAGGCAAAGAAACATTTTCTCCCAGTCCTGTGTCCTCAGATTTTTTAATACATTCTTTTTAATTCAGGGTAAATTTTTGCTTCCCATATGTACGGGACATTCCCATTGCTTTATAAAAGATTAGAATATTTGCAAACGTGGAAGGGCAGTGTTTGGCCACTGGCATTTTCCATCTCTTCAGTATCAGTGGTGTTGAAGCTACACGGGTAGGGTTTGTTTGCAATGGAACAATATTCCATATACTTCCCAGATACAGTACCGAAGCTCATGGTTGCTTAGCACAGTTCTGGGTCAAAGCCTAACAGCAAAGTACTGTGTGAAGATCATGTTAAAATACAAGTGGAAATGGGAATGACTCTTCCCTTCAAAGTACAGGAAGCTACACAAAAATGATTGACTTCAAAAAAAAGGTGGACAAGCTGCATCTTCCCCTGAAGTATATGACTGTCAAGAGGCAAGCCTGAAAAAGATTGTATCAATTTATTTCTTTCACATGACTCAGCACTGAGAAGCAGTGCAACGCTCGAAATGGTTTCACAACCAACAGAGTAGCTTAGAGTCCCCAGACTCTGCAGAAGACGAATGTAAAAAAAATTTGCGAGATGAAATATAAGTGAAAATTAAGTGCTTCTGTTCAGTACTTGAGGTGATCCTGCATTTGTATCAACAGAGTACTGTTGATTTAGCGTGATTATGCTGATGCATAATTTAGTTGATGGTAGCTTGGAGCCAAAAGTGCCTTGTGATTTCAACGCAGGTCAGAGTATTGAAGTAAGACCAACAGAAGATTCAGATACTAAACAGTTCTGAAAGATCAAGTTATATTTGCTCATTTTGGATGCCCAGATAGATATTCAGTGAAAGTATGATGACTACTTTCCGAGGTTGGCCTTACGTGACTAGAAACAGAGTGTATCTACCTTAATATCAAGCCCATGCAAAGGTTCTCTGTCACCATTCAAAATTATACTAAAAAGCTAAAAAATTAAAATCCAGCAAACAAGTCAAAATAAAACCTTGACATAAGTATATAGCTATTTCACTATTCAGCTGGTTTGGTTACAGATGCTATGACAAGAACATGAATCTGAGTAGCTAGAAATATATAGATTTCTTCTTATTAAAACATATTCACAGAGACAGTTCTACAAGGACCTCAGCCTCCCCAGATACAATCTTAATGTGGGCACATGTCCAATAATAATTGAACAAGAAAAGGATCTGCACAAGAAACAACCTCTAAAAGCAGAACTTCCACAGCTTCACATCATGGCACCTAAATCCAGAACCCCCCCCTCAGTTATACCCGTATTGATAGTTCTTCTCTACCTTTGTCATGAGCAATGACTTCTCCTCTGCAAAGGGCTTCTGTTAGGTTTTCTGAGTGGTTGCTTCTGCCAGAGTTCACTGCATAATTAGAAGTATTATATTCCGTAACAGGGATGGTGCATATCGGACCATGCGTTATTAACGACTCTGCCCTCAGAAGACCTGCTCGAACTTTTCAAATTGATGTTACAGCATTGTCTGATTTCTACTAATTACGATGGAATACTTTGCTTTACTAACACTCCAAGAAGTAATTCAGTAAATTCTAGCAAATTGTACTTTCCGAACAAAGTACTTTGGGGGTCATTAGATATTAAGATATTTTATTATTTTTAATAGGCAAATAAAACAGTTAAAGGCTACCATCCTGAAGAGAAGTCAAAATTAAGCTTATTTTTGAAGGGATAAATATTGCATATTCAAGCACATGCATGGGAATGTTCTATTTCACAAATCACTAACAAATGTACCAAAGGAATATATGTTAATTATTTATTGAAGTTGCTGGAATCATAATCTTAAGCATATACCTACCAGAAAATTACGCAACAGAAACATCAACAATCCAAGAACTGGGAAAAAAAAAAAAAAAAAGACATTTTCAGGATTGTTTTATCCTAAGTTAGAATGAAAAGAAATAATACTCAATTTCAAAAAACAAGCCAGGAAAAATGCAGTGTACTGTGTTTTTCAAGACGCAGGGTTCCTCAGAACAGTGGCCAGCCAAACAAAGTGTTAAAGCACCCTGAGATGCCAAGAAGGTCTGTATTGATCATTCCTCTCTTTCTGAACAGAGATTGCACACTGGATATGAGTTGCCCTCGTAGCAAACCTTTATATCAAAAGAAATGCATTTTATGGAAATTTTTCTATACTGATAGATTAGTATTTTCCTGTATAAAAGTGTTCCACTCACCGCTCAGCAGTTCAGCAAGGTTTCTTACAAGCCATTCCATCACAGTGCCATAAAACCAGCCAAACAGGTGGCCACCACATCCACATGACACCAGGAACATATTCTTTAGGCCGGACTTCAGCCAGCAGCTTAGATGAAGTCACTGTGACATCTAATCTTTCTCCTGAAAAATCACCAGTAGTTGGAAAAATATGGAAGGTAGTATTCTACCCAATTCTCAACGACCTGACAATGTCATTGCTCTTCAATTTTTAATTCCCAAGTTTTTGTATAAGCATCTTCAAATCACCAATGCTTTGGGAAATTTTAATTTATTTATAGGTGTCCTATATATGTTCTTAAATTATTAGCATTTCTTCCAGAGGTGACGCTGACACAGAGCTACTGGTTATGTGTGAATTTGCCCTGTTTTCATTGAGTGGTGTCTGAAGGTTGAGTTTATTTAGTTGGTAGCAGACTGAGCATGTGCAGATGTTCCTGCCTTATGTGAACAGCAGTTTTGGAGTCTAAATCCAGTTGTGTGAAGGACACAGTGAAGACAAAAGAATATTGCATTTATTGTTTTTTTATTTACTGCAGGAAAATTGCTACTGACCTTGAGAAAACCGTAAGAAAAAAGAGTTCATGGGAAGTCATTTTTATTTATGCACCACGTGCACTTCTGCTTACACTACTGCAGAATCCTGTGAGGAAGTCAACATGTGCCAACATTTAATACACAATCTGTGAACTATTAACATTTAATTTAGGATTATTCAGTACAAATTAATTTTATATCAACAGTAATGAGTGTTTTTTTTCAAATTGTGGCAGTATTTGTTCTTCACCGTACACTGACTGTAGGCTGATTGACAATTTCAAACTAAATACCAGTAGCCCAAAATAATGTACTCCCACTCTCAGCTTGTGCTTGAATATTCAAATCTGCAGATGTAGGAGTAAAATAGAAGACAGAGAAGTGGAAAAAAAAAATAGATCTCACTCAGATTCCAGGTGTCGGATGCTTGACACTGGCTCACCTTAATGAAGGCTCTTTCCTTAGATAATTGGACACTGCTATCATCTCCACAGAAAAGTTTCAAACTTAAGATTCTGGTCTTTCAAATTCTTGTTTGATAATAATTCCTACAGAAGGGACCAATGAACTACTGAGCTTTTCTTACCCATTTCAGCATTGTTGGATTAAATCCTGAACATGTATTTCGAAAAGATACCTATAAAAATAAAAGTTCTGATTCTTAAAATCAGACAGCACAATGAGGTTGACCTCTTCAATGTGCACTTTTGCACCAGAACTGTATCAACAAGCTACTTTGCGCATACGCCTCCACACGTCCAAATGGCTACAACCACGATGTTTAAGTCCTGTTAGTATGTTAATATTAGGCACTGTATATATGTGCAAAATGACTTTAAGGGCCTATTGTCTCACTTGCTTAAACAAACAATTTGCTTGTGAAACAATTTACCATCTGGCTTTACGGGCAAGTATTAATTATTCATGTTCGTTATTGCATTATTGCTATGGATAAAAAAGGAAAATCCACTTTAAAACGAAGACAATTCCTAGTCTTAACAGCCTTACACTGTTTTCTTAGCACAGAAGAATCTGTGATACTTAACACTTCTGTTGAGTAAAATGGAGGCTACTCAGAATGGGAAAGGAAATGTTCTCCCACCCTTTATACCCAATCAAGGCTGATACCTGGAGAAAAGTCTTAACAGGCTTAAATTTAGTCATTCATGCGTGTGGGGCACCAGTCAAAAGCTACAGCCTCCCCCACTGAAAATTAACTAACAGATCTTTTTCACATATTCAGGCTGTAAGGCTTAGTGGAAGACTGCAGAAATAGTATCAAGTGGCTTTAGAGATTCCGCAGACTCCATGCTCATGCAGCAAGTATGGAATATTGAGGTCTTTCCAGTCCTTAGTTAATCTCCTCTCCAGGCAATAAATGCCACTCTGAACAGAAAGCATAGGATTCAGGAAGTATACTGAGGTTGCCATGGTTTGCTTCTCTGAATTGTTTTAATCATGTTATGGAGATTAATAAGGCAACGGGAGCCCCATAAAAAAAACATCCATCAATATATTTTTTCACTGCGATAAAGTATTGCACCTTTATGATTAATCCCTTCATCACAAAGAAAAAAGATTAAAATGCTGACCTGAAACATACTGTTAAGATTTACTGGTTTCTTTGACATATCAGTATGTGAGTAGAATAAAAATTATCTTGCACAGTAAGAAAAATGCCAGACTCCCTTTATTTCCTTCCCACTTCGGCCCTTCATTCTAGTGTAGGATGAGTGAATATTCAGTATATAGAGAACAAGCAAACTACAGGTCAGATTATCAATATATGTAGGCTGGCACAGCCTAGCAGAATCAAGACTTACCCCAGTTTATACTAACTAAAAAATCTGTCCTATGAGTAGGGCTATCTGAACGATTGATATCCCTGGGTCAGTGGCGAGCAGAAAATAAATAACATATGTAAAATGGATTGCTTTTCAGACTTTTTCTGGCATGTAAAAATCTAGTAAATTTAAAAAAAATGTTTCAGGACAGAGGGGTTTTTTTAACTATATTTCAGGGCATCTTTAATGTAGAATTAAACAAAATTTGGAAACCAGGCTAGAATTACAACAGAATCAACCAGAAACTTAGAACAGGGAGGTGGCAAAACTGTTGATATTTTGATGACTCCTCCTCTGCAGCCATGATGAGAGCCTAAAAACCAATCAAACTGGAAGTGGCTAGTGATCAATGACCTAGAATAGCCCTATGTAAACCTTATAGAAACCAAGGAGCTCTTCTCTTTACAATAAACATGACTAGTACTTTATTGTTTCACAGATATGCCATGATTTGGGTGATCGAAGTATGACTAGTCTGGGTAGAAAAACAGCAGAGAACAGTCAAGTGGATTTTTCTCAGGAAGAAGTTGTGGGAAATAAGGAGATTTAATAAAAAAGTAATGGTGTTGCCATAGAAAATGCCAAACTGACAAAAAGTTAAGCATGAGTCACAACATGGCACAGCGCATTTTATGTGTATAGTTGAAGGGATGCATTCCACCTCTTGCAGACATATGTAGTGTAATTTTAAACTTTATTTCAGGTCCTGATCTCAGTGGTAGAAGAGGCAGCCAGAGGCCTAATGGAGGCTGCAAAATTTGCCCAAGAAGCAGATAAATACAACAGCAGCTAGCTCAAGCTGCCATGACAATGATGCTAGCAGGTCCCAAATTAGCCAGCTTATAGTAAGGTCAGCTGTTTGGCCACAATGTAAATATATCTAGAGCATCTGAAAAGGCAAACACAGCTGTGAGTCAAGAGCCACCAGGTTACAAAACAGTCCTTCTCTTGTGTAAGTACAGTTTTATATTTAATTCAGCTGTAGGTTTTTTCATAATGATAGGTAGGAGGAAGCTTCCAAAAGGTTATAAAAGATCAACTTGGGGAACTAACTGACTAGGAAGGATTAAAGCCTTGCTACTGCAAATTGTTCCCTGGGCCTACAAGGGGAAGTTCAAGAGTTTACATCTTTGGGTTTCGATGAGTAAGTGTTCCTAGGGACATGAGTTGGCATGTATCTTCGCCTTGTGCAGTTCTGTATATCAGTGTCCTCAGGATAATGGTAGAACAATGGCAAGACAAATGATCTACAAGTAGTCCAAGTTGTACCAAGCATAAGAATCCGAAACAGGATTTGGATGCAGTAGGGTATTGCAATGCCAGAACTTCTGCATCTTCCAAACCCCACACCAGGTCTGGGCCAGTATGATTTGCAAGAAAAAACAGCTGGAGAACATATGCTCTCCTACGCCATTAATATTATTCTGAAAATCCTCAATTCTTTTTTTCCTAAAATGAATTAAAAAAAAGAAGTGATGAGCTACAGGAAGAGAGCATGCATGTCTTGGGAATGATCAGTTTACAAATAGGAAGAACAAAGAACCATGAAAGCTTACGTATATAACTCAAGCAAACCAACTCCAATCCTCAAAATTAATCTAGACTTGTCAATGTACTTCAATTTGACCTGATTTAGTGGGTTTGAAAATTAACACTAAAGCACTCAGCTAACTTTTTTTCCTGTTCTTAAGAAATTTTCAGTAGTACGTCTCCAGGAAATATGACCAGATGTCTTGAAATAAACATAATTCATCATTATTACACTGACAGGCTGACTTTTTTAATGAGTTTGTTAATTCATTTCCATGAGTCTGATGAGAGGGTAAGTCTTATCTCTATTTCATAGAACAGGGGTCATCATCCAGTCACCGATACGTCCCACACGTGGTTAAGTAAGACCACCACAGATCTTTCTTCTATAATTATAATGCAAGGTAACTATGGTAACGATAGTTGGCAAATCTTGTCTTTTAAATGGCTTCTGTTGCACAGGTTTTTATATCTTCTTCCCCCTCCCCCTTCCCACACACATTTTCTTCTTATTATAACAAGAAGATATGGGTAACTATTACAAGATGTAAGGATTCCTGTCCTCAGCATTACTGAAGATCATCACTTCATCAAGATGGGCAATTGCATTTAACCCAAAGTCAGCTTGAAATACCTTCATATTTTATGTTCTCAAGACTCATATAATCAGAGATTCCTACCCCTTCAGACCTTTACTACGTCAATTCATATTCTTCTTTTTCACCAAATTCTAATGCTTTTCAGAAGCATTACTGAGCTGAATCAGCTTCAAACAAGGTTAAAATCATGATATTTCATGCATGTTTGGCATCTCCATCTTAGAACTAAAATGCATATAAATTTCCCTATTCATATTGTACATAGTTATCGGTACACATATGTTATCTGAGCTACGAATAATCTAAAGGCAGGCTACTCAATTTCTGTAGAGACCGTTGTCATTTACTAGTATTTTGACCTAAAAGGAAGACTGTGGCAGAAAGCTGCTTGACTCAAAGGTTTATGTTGCCTGTGAGCTGACTGGCTGTGTCTCTTCTGTTAATGACTTTTTTCCATTGACTCACCTTTGATTTTTGGCAGATTCTGAACAACCTGTTCATTATAACACTGGTGATGTGATCATAGTATGTCTGGCGCTACTTGTTTTATAGAACAAAGAAGTACTTTGTTCCTCTGACTAGTTTAAGATGCATTGTGCTTCTTCCATCCATCAAATCACTTCATTTTAATCATGAACCAAATGTCAAACTATGTTTAAAAACTTGGGCTGCACCTTGCTTGCAGCCGAAAGTACAAAAATTCAAGGACAAAGTTAAAGGGCTTTCTCTAAGAAAAGAAGCATTGATCTTCTAATTATAATATGTAATGTTATCTTATCAGTTATCAGTACAATGTTATCAGTTTCTTGACTATTGGAAGAGTAAGGTTTAAGAACAGATAAAAATAAGGCTAGAGTTGCAGTATGCAAAGAGATATGGAAAAAATTATGTGCACAACTTGATCTGCTAAACTGTCTCTATATTTGGGGTTTTAAAATGGCTTAAATCACAGTGATAAAATTCCAGTGGGTTAAAAAACTGAAATCTATGGGCTAAATTCAGCTCTGATATAAATCTACAGTAATTCAACTGTAAGCAGTGACGGTGTTCCAGATTTACACCAGCGTAATCGAGACCAGAATCAACATAATTTATTAAACTGCAGAGGCCGTGTTCGTCTCTCAGTATGTTTATTTAAGTCTCATTAGCTACTGAGAGGGAACTGTATACCTAATGGCCTGCAATGGATAGCAGGCATAGGAGCAAGGAAGGCAAAGGGATTTTCAGGGCTCAAGAAATGCAGTTTGTTCCCCAGGAGAGGGACTGTTGTTCCTCTCTCATCCAATTATCTTATTTACAGAGCCATAGAAAAATAGCAATGACCACATACAGGGGGATTATGAAGTTACAATGATTATATCTGCATATCCAGTCCATCCATTGCATTATAGTGTAGCTAAAAAGTTCTAGCTTGCTTTGATAGGACATTGACAGTGAACAGCGTAGCCTTCTGAGAGGAGTTTGGTCTCTTCTCCTACCTATACCTGTTTTGTTCAGGCCTGTAGGCACCTGTGTTCGGGTGTGTAAGAGCAAGGGAATGGGACAAAAAACATAGTTTAGCAGATGCTTGACAGGCTCCATACTCTTGGGTCATGCCACTATAAGCACGGCTCTTAATAAAACAAATAGAAACCATTTGATATCTGTACTAGATATAAATACGGCTACAGTAAAAAGTGGCATTCCTTCTGTTTGGCGAGAACCCAGGGAAATGTAAAATTAATGAGCCTGTGTGGCTAGAGAAAGACTCCAATTTATCATGAAAAATAGTGCATAGCAAGTCCAGAGCTTCTTATTTTATGTAGCACATACACTGAGACCTGAATTCCTGTATTTGTGAGGTAGGTCTCCGTACACTGAAAATCATTCTCACCGGACTTCGCATATATGCACATATTTTATAGCACAACCTTAGCACTAAATTGTGGAGATAGGAACCCATACCCATTTTCTTCTAGATCCTGAGGTCATCTAGATGTCAGTCTAAAATGAGTTAACCAAAAGATCCCCAGATGTTGTTGCAGAAGACACTTCAGCCTTGCTCTTCCTATTGCACCAACCAAAAGATCACCCTGTGCTGAAGATCTGGAAATCTCTGGGGACTAACAGTAACAAAAATAACAAGTTCATTCTTTATTTGTTTATTGCAGGCAATGCATGTGTCTAGGAAATGTACTTTTCCTTCCTTGACTTAGATTACTTTTCTCCTTCCTAGTACTGGCCATTCAAGAATACTCATTGTTTATTTTATTCCAAGTAATAGCTTGCATGACCACACCAAGGATTTAAGTATATATTCCTTGTGCACATATAATTCCTTATGCACGAAAATGACACGTAGTCACAGAAGCCAAAATTAAGTCTTGTGGTTGTAAGTTCTTTAAGGGGGCATTTTACTTTGCTTTTTATACAAGCACCAAAAAACAAAGCCCCAGCTGTCTTTTAAACCACTCATATTGCTAAAAAAATCTCAAAACAAAGAAATCTACATATACATAAAAGTGTTTTAAGTCTTCTATTCTCTTCCACCCCCTTTATAATGATGTTTCTGAGCAGCTAAGGCCTCTTGATAAGAAGTGGTGGAAGAGCCACATTTTGAATTGTCTTCTAGCAAGACCCAGTGAGCGGAGGAGTCCTACAAAGACCATCTTAATTGGCCTGGCTCAGGACAGCCTTTGATGCATTCTAAGTCCTGAGCTAGCTGGAAAAAAGCATAACTTTTTCCTTCTTATTTCCAATTCTGCAACAAGTACAATCCAGCTAATATGAAAGTCTGGCCAAACAAGAAAGATAAAGGCTTTTTAAAATACAATTCCTCTGCCAAATGGTTTGCCAGAGAAAAATCTTTTTGTAAAAGAAGTTCCTAGATTCAAAATCAACATCATGCTTAATCCAATCTTCTTTTTAGACTTTTAAAAGCTGAAATGATATATAATAATGAGCAGGACTATGGATCTCTGTGCGACATATAAAAATGTCAAAGCTGATATTTTGGTTTTGAAATAACAGCATGGTATCTTAGCATAAAGCTGGTGAGTCATCCACATGCTAAACATTTGGAAAGTCCAGATGCTCTTGGGAAATTTGTTTTTAATAACAAGAAAGATTTGGTTTTCTTTAATTTTTTTAGAAGTGTAGATGAGACTGAATCCCCTTCCTACAAGTTCCAAATACAGTTCACTGAGTTGCTAAATATTTCCTGAGATATCCTAAGCACCTTCCACCATCACTCGAGCAGAAGCTGAAGTCATGCTGAAGTCTGCCTCCCAACTGGATTTTTTCACATTCACTTCGACGAGAATGACATCAGCATCCAGACCAAACTAAAAAAAACATAATTATTTTGCTGTCCTTCAGACAGTATCACTACTTAATAATGAGTCATAAAGATACCATCATTCCCAGGGAAGGGATCTTCTGGTATTACCTGCAACACTCTCACTTCAGAAATCGGGTTGATGACTTACCACGCATCTTTCACATTGTCAAAAATGTAGTTGGAATGTTGCAAGACTCATAGGTTTTAGGTTATACTTACCCAATTTTTGATTTGGCAGTTTACTCAGCTAATACCAGAGATGCACAGATAATGGATGGTGAGAAATAAGATAAACTTGTTTAACCTCAGTACTTACACTGCGCTTCTGTTACATTCATCATTAATTATTTCAGCCTTCATCAATTAGTTACTCGAGACAGAAACATAACGAGCAGTATTTCGGGTGCGCAGGCTCGATACAAGCATGTAGTCACGGCCTCACAGGAGGGTGCTCAAGGCGTTACAGGGCCACTGTGTGGCTTCCTCAAGCGACTCCCCTTCTGCTGCTGCTCCGCATGCCAGTATATTATGTTACATGGCTGGTGTGCGCCTGGCACCGCCAAGAAGATAAATAAATTTGGAACTGGAACATTTTCCTGTTGCGTTTGTCATGGAGAGTTTATTGCCTCTATGGTAAATTATTTCTTTGATTACAAGAAAGTAGAAAATAATCCAGGAGGAGATACATTTTCAGTGGAATAGAAGCAGGACACAAACTATCTAGATTAAGGAAATATACTGAGTAGCTATTCAGGCGCGTTTTTCTCTCACTTATAACTAAGCCCTGATTAACATTAACTTTTAAAATGGATGCTTTGTAACCATAGTCCTGAGAAACGCTTCGACCAGTATTCCAGGATTTACAGACATTTTATACTATTTGGAGGACCAACACACAGCACATAAAGAGTTTGTTCCAATCCATTTTGAAAAAATAATGCACAAGTCTTTCAAACAACCTCTACACTTTCTCAGATTACTAACAACTATTTTGGTTAACGCTCCAAGACTTAACTCAGCCACCTATTTTATTAAGAAGCCAAGCCAATGTGTTTTAAAATAACAGTAGACAAATGAACCACGTTCAGAAGCTCTCCACCACTCACCTTTTGCATTACTAAATTAGCATTTTGGAAATTAATGCAGAAGCGATCATCATTTTCATACAGTCTCATTAGACTTAACATCTTTGAATGCCAAAGATGAAAATGAAATCTTATCTGCCAGAATACACTGTAAGTGATATCAGTATCTCTCCAGTATCCTTAGGATACAGTTAGAGGGAATTGTTTTCCCTGTTAAGTATGAAACACAGTAAAGGTTAAATCAGTTAGTGGCTTGAGGTGACACATTTTTCAGACGTTCTGGATGAGATCGCCCCTGAAATTCTATTCTAGAGGTCAAAGTCCTTTTTTTTCCTTATGGTAAATAGGCAGTGACTAACTGAAGCACAAGGAGAACACACAGGTTTATTAGGTGTTTCACAACTATTTGGAAAACGTTTACGGCTTTACTTTAAGTGAGTTTGACAGTGTCTGAAGGCGGTGATCGAGCAGAGGGTTTGGTAATGCAGAGTGCGCTGTGAATGAATGCACTGAAGGCAGAACAGCACTGGCTGGAACATAAGCGATCACTTGTGATTCTAGCAGAGGAACTGCAGTCATCATTTAGTCAATGATGTTTATTATTAACTGTGAAGAATGAGCTTTAGGCAGCCGAGTGGGAAATCACTGTGGGTGCAGTGGAATTAAATGAAGATTTTTGTCCACTCAAGATAGGTTCTTACCCGTTTGAGATAGATATTGATTTTTATCCTGAATAGAATAAATTATATTAAATTCACTCTGGTTTCCTATAAATAACATAGCTGCTCTGCGGTTATATTCCTTTTCTCTATCAGACCTTTATCACCCACAAACTAATACGCAAAATAGGATTGAGACAGGAAGTATAGCAATTAAGAAACAGTAAAGCAAGAAAAATTTTCCTGACTCTTACTGTGAGTATAAGAAAACACAAATTGTCTCTGCTTTGGTGACACTGTCAGGAATTTACTACAATAGAAATAAGTTTTGGAAAGGTGTCTTTGTTTTTTGCATCTTCCTAAGCCACATGCTATTTACGTCTGGTCCACTCAAGTGCAATCCATGAGTCTTGGAGGACTCCCCACCCCAGACAACTCCAGAGAGTAAAAGCAAAGCAACAAAGGTGGTGTTCCACACTTCCCTTGAGCCTCTGCCCTTAGGAAGCATGAAAGTCGACCTGTGCCTGTGCCTTGTTCAGAATCATTTTTCTTTTATGCTCCATTGTACTCTGAACAATTTCAGTTATAATATGACACATTTTCTCAAAGTCAAGGTGACATAAAACAGTAAGCTTGTTTCATAACAGATAAATCCCGTCCACTATAACGTCATATTAAAATTTTGGTCATATACCTGAAGTTCAGGGGCCTATTTAAATTGAAATGAACCACCTAACAAGATATTAATCAATGGAGAATTGTTACCAGGATCTAATATCGTTCCAATGATTTTATGTTATAGCAGCTTTATTACAGGAGGTATTTTAACTGCAAAGGTGACGCTCTTGGCTAAAGTCTTGTATAAAAGTTTTTCTGTTTATGTTTCAAACAAGGAGTGTAAATTTATTTTACAACAAAGGCGATAGCATTACAGCTTCACAATGACTAAGCTGCTACAGTGGCAGATATCTTAAAGCCATACAAAGGCCACAGAAATACAACAATTATTAGGGTCAGCCTTAATATTTCCCAATTATTCATCAGAAATTCAAAGTGACCTGCCACTTTAGGTTTGTGTAAACAAATACTGCACTGACAGGAGTCACAAGTTTTGCCACAGAGTGCTATAAGTGTACCTTAAAGCAGATGGCTTCTCTAAGTTGCACCCAAAATCATATGAGTTCTCACGCTGGCATGTGGTTCTCCCACAAAAGAACAAAGCTGGATATTTATACAAAACTTTGGAATTTCTTATGGTCTACAGTCTCAGGACTTAAAAGTCTCAATCTTTATACCAAACACATGATCAGAATAAAAATATATCAGATGTTTCTTAAGCACGTGTTTGACAGGCGCCATATGGGAAGTGGGCTCATCCATGTTCTCATTAGCTTCAATAGGCATTTTGTCCTTTGGTTTCCACTGCAGCAGGAGGAGAGCCTGCCCTAACAAGCGTGAGGAGCACAGGCACAGCACTTGTCCTTGGGACACTTGTTGGTGCAGCCTGGTGCTAGGAAACAGTGATGACAAAAGCAGAAGCCAGAGGTTTCTCAGTCACTGCAGCTGCTAAAGAAGAACTAAGGAGCAGATACTTGATGGCAAGCAGTGGTGGCCTTCAGAAGACCCGTCACACCTCACGCACCATCCAAGTTTTGCGACTGACTTGTGCCTAGCAACGTGATCTGCTCTGCCCCATTTATGCAGCACAAAGCCAAGGTCTCCATTCCACTCCAACACTCCGTGCCACTGCTGATCAGCCTAACCTGTGTCTTCCTGACCAGCTGCTGGCGTCACTGAGCAGAAGGCCATGGTGCTATGCAGTAGCCCAAGGATGTCTTAACCAGAAAGCTACTCATACACAAGGGATAGTCCCTGGAGTCAAACTCCATGCCACGTAGCCCAAAGAGGCCAGGTGCACCGCAAGTCACACGACCCCGTCTCATGTTATCTCATGTCTCAGTTGATAAGAAATTTGAACAGACCAGTTCTCTCCTGAAACAGAAGTATGAGGGCTTGAGAAATTAGCATGCATAAAAGAGTAGATCCCAGTTGTCTTTTGCCTACCAGGCATGTGGACAAGGGTGTCAGTAAGAGAAAGGACAGAGGGTAAGGGGATCCCTTTTAACTCTAATGGAAACCACGGAAAGTCAAAACCTAAACAAAGACACCAGAGAGATGTCCAAAGGTCTTTTGGGCCTTCATCTTTCATTCGTCTTTAGAATAACAGATATGCTTCTCAGCCTAGCAAGTGTGGCCTCTCTCAAGCATAGACAGATGCCTTGCACTGTAAAGGGGACATGCTGCCCAGTTTTGTACATGCCTGGACACCTGGACAGAGTGCCTGGCAGGCAACTGTGTGGGTGCCGTCTTATCTGCGGCCACCCATTAAATACAGCTGAGGTTTTCCAGATTATTGCAGTAGAACCATTTTTTTCACAGGATGCACCAGTGTGCCAAGAACCCTGGATGCAACCACTTGAAATGTGCCTTGAAATGCCAGCTTTCATTCCATCCATCAAAACATTACGTATAAACAACTTCATGTTTGTTCAAGATGTATAGCTGCAGTAAGCAGAACCTGCTCAGTTTGCCAGAAACAGCTCAACGCAATGAGAGCAAATGTGACAAAATATGTTTGGCATGAAGAGTAAAGTCAAAGACTAGAGACCCAAGCAGACCTACCCCTTTTTCTCAAAGTGACTGTAGAACACTTTGCCTTGTTTTGTAAATTCATTCAAGTATCAGAAATGTTCTTCCTTTCCAGGAATAATGCTGTTGAGCATACAGCTGTTGAGAATGTTTTTGCCTTCGGTTTGGTTTCTGAGAATTATTGCTTTAAATATGAGGCCTAGACTAGAAAGACTGCCATTTGTATAGGCATCTATTGCTTCCCTCCAGCTTTAAAAGAATAGCCTGTTGAAAATATATTGGGCTACCTTTTGCCTTGCACTTTGAGTGCTTAATCATAGACGGAGCTCAGATTTTATTGGCCAGCTTCATGGAGGAAATATATTGGTACAACAGAGGCAGAAGGGGATAGTAGGAAAGAGACAGATTTTATAGCGTTTTAAGAGAACCAAGACAGACACAGTGAGTCTGAGATACTTCCACTGGCAGGTTCATTTCCAGCTTCACCATCTCAAGTTGTTAAAAAGTCCTGCTTCTGCAGCTGAACTCCCCTCATTTCTGACCTGCCCTTCTACTTTCCTCCTTTCTTGATCTCATGCGATCCTGATACCTGGTGAGGGGATTTCTGGCCTACAGACTGTTTAAGTTCTGCTATATCTAACTAGGGTGAGCCAAGACACACGCAGGCCAGGCAGGAACCACACCACTCTTCAACCTGGTCTGCATTTTGAACAGTCTTGAAGCAGCGTAGTGAGGGCAAAGCATAGCAAACACAGCTTTTGCACATCTACAGTTGTCTGTGCTTTGTGTGGCTTCAAGCCTGCAGCAGGAGATGAGAAGCTTAAATAAACCTTTCTGGTTTTGGGCCCCTTCTTAAGGATGCCAATGTAGGTACCACTGCGGTCCACAGGAGGTGATCTCCTCAGCACGGGGAGATTCCTCAGGAGAGTGACCGCAGTGATTCTTGCCAGCAGGACCATTTTTCATTCACATATGCAATAGCATTGTGTCAGATGCATGCACATCTCACACACCACTGGCTGAAATAATTTTTGTCGTCTTTCACCATTCGGCGTTAACATAGAATGTATACTCTCTGAAGTCCCCATAGGGATGGAAGAAAATCTTTAGCCGGATGACGAACTCCGTGGGTAGGAGACAAGCAGTTACAGTGCAAAGGAGGCTTCTGGAAGGCTGCCAGCAAAATAACACTGAGGCTTCTTCCTGTGCATGTGCTTAGATTTGCATCCCACAAGGCAGTACAAGCAGTGGTGGAGTGGGCTGGATTAAGAATGAGCAACAGTGAGTCACTAATCATTGTCAATTCACTGATAATCACCAGAGCACCACTCCACAATGACAACCTGGCACTGCCATTGACGTCTTGCTGTTGATGAGGGGATCCTTCACAGGATTGCAGGCAGCTTTACTGCAAAAATCAGGTAGCTGCACAGTAAGATTTAAAAAAAAAAAGAAAAAGAAAAGAAAAGAAAAGAGAGACCAGTGCTTTTTCTAGCCAAATACAATTCAATTATAATGAGTTCACTTTGTGTGCTATTGCTAAAGGAAGGAACAGTCTGTAATGTGACACATGCTGTATCCTACTTCACAACTCAAGATTTCTGGTTAGACAGTCTTCCCTTCTGATTTTTTTTTTTTTTGGTTGTTTATTTTGGCTTTACAGTAAGCACATGATGAAGATACCCCAATTAAATACTTTTTAACTGCCCCACCAAAAAATTAACCACTCTTTTCAAACCAGTTTCCTGGGACCCTAGCCTTTATCCACTCTGAATTTAGCATAAACTCTGATTTCTGATGTCTCTCTGATGTCATCTACTAAACAGTGTCAGGCTGGGTCAATGCTTTAGTGAGAAACTTCCAAGAAAAATCTAAGAGCTGCAGTGACTCATTCTCTTCCCTCTGACTCAGTACTAAATTGCTCTCCCAAGATGCTCTCCTGGAGGTGTTATCTTTCAGATGAGATATAAAACTCGGGTCCTAACCACATACAGGAATTTTTTAAACAAGGGGAGGAGATGTCTGCCGCTTTTTGCAATATACCTCCCCAGACCTCAAACAGATATTCACTCAGAGAATGCCTGGAGCAGATAAGACACTATCACTCCCACCTCAGCTGTTTGTTTCCACCCCCCCTCCATCAGAGGGTTAACAGAGAGAGGGACAGCACAAATGATCCGTAATCTGCTTCAGCCAGAGCCAGTTTTAAAAAACAGGAGTAGATGGATATTCGCTATCCCAGCTGACTTTGGCTAAGTCAGATAGGGAGAGGACTCACAAGTCCTCCCACCAAGGGAGCTGAGGGCAAGATGACCCGCAATGCCCCTGAGCACTGGTAACGGTGCAGAACAATGATGTCAGAGAGATGTGGAGAGGAATGCCGCTCTAGAGTCTTCTGACTGCATCCCAGAGCAGAGTTTCTACTATTTTTTTATTTGGTTGTGATAGTATGTCACGCCGTTCACGTCACTTCTTTCCACAGGCAATCTGTGACTGAGGAGTTGCCCGATCAGCTAAATCATAATAACTAAATAGATGCTATTTTTGCCTTAGCTCATCTGCCTTTCTTCCCTACCATTTCTGATTTGCTTTTCACCTTTTCGTCTACTAAGCCCTCATAAAGTGTTTTGCTACAAGCCTAAGGCTTCCAGCCCGGACCTAATGAGCCCAGATCACAGAACATCAATGAGCTGGAATTCAGTGAAGCTTCCATTTCATGTGCCCAGATCTTTTCCCTAAAAAAAAAAAAAAAAAAAGACAAGCAACATTTTCTCCTCCACCATCCCAGAGAAATTCAATAAACGTCTAGCCCTCAGGGTTATGCAAAAATAAAAAAACACCCTCGTGGTCATTTTAGAAGTCAACTGATACCTTTAATTGCTGCTAATAGGCTGAAAAAACCACTTTGAAAATGGAATGAGCTACTCAAGCCATGAGGATAGGTGGTGATGGTAACGTTGACTTTTCAACCTCTGTTAGCTAATCACTGTACATCGCTGCATGTAGGAAGAAAAAAAAAATGAAAAAAAGACAGAACAGGTGTGTACAAGAACTTCTTCTGCTTGGGCAAGATTTACCATTCCTTTGCTTTTTTAAAATTTTACACAAGGCAGCAAGGCAAGGGGAGAGAGAGCTCATAGGGGCTGGAGCACTCTAGAGAAGAGGACAATACTGATGAGTTCCCTTCCTCATCAGTACGTCAAAGGATCACAGAGAAGAAGCCAGAACACCTATTCACCCTACCGTGTGAAGCAGAGTTTGGCAGGCAACCTTGCCGTTTGCACCTCACCCCGTTCAAGTTCAGCACCTATGGATGCTGCATTTCTGCAGTGAGTAATGAAGACTGCGTCCTGTACGTGATGATTCATTGCTTAAGTCTGCCCGTGGCTTTGAAATCTTTCATTAACTATGTGATATGCATTCAACGGATTAGCTAAATGATCTAAATATTATGTAATTAATCAGCAGAGTGCAGGATACCCCATCTGATGTTAGGTTGGGAGCATTTAGGTGCTTGCACTTTATGCTCTTTTACAAGCAACCCAAAGCAAATATTCACTAAGTGAATAAAATATCTTGCCTAATTAAAACGGCTCTGATAAAACTCCTGATGTATCACATTGCATCAGTTTGATGTCAAACACAAGGCTAATGTGATGTAACGGTATGCCACAGAACACCGTAGCTGCAAAATAGTTAATTGTATCCAATGCAAAATAATAGGAATACATTTGGATAAATACAGCTATACTGTGTGGGTAGGCAGAGCCCTTTTCCAGCTCTGCATTAAAGCAAGCTACTCGCAGCTTCACTGGTCTCCAAGGAGCCTGGGGAAAAAATGTTTCTATCATCTGTCTCCGGTTTTTCTAAGTACAATTTTATGAATAATGGCCTTTTCGGTTTGGTGAAAAAGATTGGTTAAGACTGATTCAGAAACACAACATGTTGTTCTCATTTTTGTTTGGGGAAATCTCTGTTCTTTTAAAAAAAAATCTTTAAAATAAATTAATTGCAAAACAAAAAAACTCTTCAGACTAGAAAGGTGGTATATATAATTCTTTAAACGTTGAAACAAATATTTTGGGCCTTTCCATCTCCTCCGAGACTATTCTGTGAATTTGACCCATTATTTAATTCCCACCAAAATTACCATAATAGTTTTTGTGTCACAGACACACAGAAAATAGTAATAATTCCTCTTCTGCTTTGGTTTTGTGTGGCCTACCACTACCTCAAAGAAAAAAAAAAAAAGGATGTAATCCTTAATGTTCGTCATTATATTAGGTTCAGGCATCTTTGAGACAGAGAGAGAGAGAACCATGAAGGGTTTACTTGTCACAAGGAGAAAGTGGCAGTCAGGAATTAACTGTTCCCATAACCCCCGAGCCATGTCCCACCTCCTGAGATTAGTTATTTAAATGACAGGAAGGCCTGTAAATAGAATTAAGTTTCTGAAGAGAAGCAAATTCCTTCACAATATTTTATCCCCTTCTTTACTAAGGGAGGCAGACCTGTACCAATTACCACTTATCACAGTCTTTCAAATAACTGGCAAATAAAAACTACAGCTGGACAGATGAATGAGGAAAGAGGACTTATCCCTGAGAACACCTGGTCTAGAAGCATACCTCTTCTTCTTCTCAGGCCAAAGCTAGCTCATGTCAGAGACACCAGACGCAGCAATCAGCAGAGGTGGCAGAAAGGTCATGGGCTCAGAGCATCACTTCCCTCTGCCAGAGGGCTGGAAATCAGGCTGCCTGCTGAAGCCAAGGGATGTGTCAGAGCATGTGGTGCAGCAACGACGGCTGAGAGGAGTGAGATGGTGGGACCACTAAGCCCAGTCCTCAACATTTCCCATCTCTGCAGTGTTCCTTCTTGAGCTGCAGACCCTGGTCTGACCGCCCTTCCCATTCGCAGCGATTTTCAATTTTGCCTCAAACTCGGAAGCCATGACCCAGGGCTGGTCCAAGCCTGGGATGCACAGGAGAAGCAATGGGCACGTGTTGAGTAAAGCATTTCTGAAGTTACATTTTCTTCACTCCTTACAGACCCAACACCAAGAAAAGGACTCAGCTGACCAAATGCAAATATCTATACTGTAAGCATCCCCATCTGAGCTTGTAGTCTAGACGGCCTTTAGAGGCAAGAGGGAGAAACACGCACTTACAGGGTGTAACTTATCTCATCTGAAGGGAAATGGCTAAAACAGGGCAGTTCTTTCCCTTTACTATAAAAGGAGTAGCATGACTGGCTCAAAGGAGATATCTACAGTCTGTGTGTTTACAGTTAGGTGAGACGTCTCATATCTCCATCTAATAAAGGAAGATAGCAGCGTCACATTGATTTCAGTTGTAAAAATCATCCACACTACAATTCCCTTTCCATGTAAGTGACTACACTAACATTTCTAAATGTTGTTTTAATGATATTGCCTGGGCTAAAACTTTCCACAAACAATTTGCAACAGGGAGAACAGCAGTGCAACTGCTGACATAAAGAATAAACTTTGCCATCAAGCAATGAAAGTCTTCTCTGACATCTCACCACTCATATGAAACCTCCCAAAAAGCTGATGTTACTCTATGGAAGTAGTGTCCACTGCAAAGACAGAAACGTGGATGCTAACAATAAAGAAACAAAACAAAACGGAACAAAAAACCAGAAAAATGAACTGCCTTGTCTCCAGAAAGTTAGTTTACAGTATTATGTTTTCTAAGTAGTTCTTAATGTGATACGTTATTTTAAACATTAATCTAATTGCTTGATATAAGATTATTTTGTCATTTGTGTCATCAGTCCTCCAAGGCCATAACTTGCCACGCTGGAATAACTCTTTTTGCTCAGTTTCATGATACTATTTTAGTTGTTGGTAAACAGATACATTTTGTAAGGAAAAGAAGTGGTTGGCAGGCTGCAGAAGGCAATGAAATAGCAAGATTGTGCTGAAGTATTATTCATACTGAGTATTTCGATCGCTCTTTGCTTTGTTTGCATTGGTAGGAGCTGGGAAAGACAAGCTCTCATTAAGAACAGGCACATCTTTACGATACTGCACTAAATTGAAATACCTTTCTTACTATGGTAATGCCTGAGGACAAATCAAGATCGGGTCTCCGTTATTTGTCCAGCACTTGCTTAAAAACAGTGTTCAGAGTTTACAGTTCAAGTAGACAATACAAAGGAGAGGAAAAGCATGCAGTATGTACGCAGAGCTAGCAGCAGTAACAAATATCAGGTGGTTTTTCTTCTTTTTTTTTTCTTTTTTTTCCTATTTCTTTTATGGTAATTATAAACAAAAAGAAAATATGTTCAAGAACTGAAGGAAAGAGAACAAGGAGATACGCAAAAGTGAGGCAAGGACTGTGAAAACAACAGCAGGGTAAGTTTGGATCATACTATCATTCAGCGCAGGGCACAGCAGGACAAGGTCTCAGCAAGTCTTGAGCTTCTTTCTTCAATTGTTCCTAAAGCATGCTGTTGGTATCTATAGTCCTCTGTCCTCCTATCTCCATCAGAGGCTTGAGGGGTAGGTGGAGGTTGGGAAGGCACCCCACCAGGACCCTAATGCCCCTGGCATTGCAGTAAGAGATGGACTCAAACCAGGTGATACTTTGACCCTTCCACACCTAATGGAGTGGTTGCTGCTTTAATTGCTTCTGAGCAGTTCCAGCAGGTTAAACATACGTATTTAACCAGGTGCCGGTTGGCAGGTTTGAGTACTTTAGCAGGCATAAATTAGCATAGCCTTACTGACATTAACAAGATGGGACTGATTTACAGTCACTAAGGAGCCTCAGCTTTGTATCTAAGTAGCCAGTAACACTCAAGAACCTTTCCATAGAAAAAGAAAGCTTCTCTGCAGGAACTCCTCCGGACAGCATTTGACAGGAAAGAATTGCTTTGAACATTAACAGGTCTACTTTGTGTTCAGAGCTGCAGAAAGGGGTGATTAAGCAAGTAGATGTATAGCATTTTTCTGTGCTTGATGTTTTATTGTCTCACTTTATATGAAAGATGTAGGTGATGGGGTTACAATGTCCTCATTGTCTTGCTGGTTTGAATTAATGAGATTTCAACTTTTATCTGAGCATATGGCTCTTTTTTCCTAATTTTTGCAAGCAAACAAAACAATAGTAATTTCTCTCCCTCAACTTACCCTACTTTTAGCACAGAGAAGAGCTGCAGCATCTTTCCACCTGCAGGCTTATTCCAACAGATTAAGTGTAATAACAGGCCTATTGCAAAGCAAAATTGCTATTGCTAGAATAAATGCAATGCTTTCAGAAATGTTGGATGGCAAGTCTCAAGGAGCAGCTAGCCACCTATAAGTACAATATGAGTGGAGTTTGTACAAGCATCCCCACCTAACCTGCAATAGCTGCCCAACATGGACCATACAGCAATATCTCTGGAAGGAGATGAACACTATCTGACAAGGATTCCCTTCTTGTTTTTTTCACAGGTACGAAGGTGTCTTAACTCTGCATTAGGATAAAAAAAAAAGGAAGAATCAGACATTCTGAGTTTAGGGATAAGGCTATTAATTTATGGATTCCACTAACACTGGTGGACAACACGTACCAGTAAATAATGATCTTTGTTCTTGATCATGGCAGAAAAAGCAAATATCCAGGGCAGTCCCATACAGAGATTGTATTGCATAAACAGACATGGTAACCTCCTAGAAAAAGAAACTTCGTCCATTACTCTTGGTCCTATGAGCAAAAATGCAACATGTAGAGACATTAAAGATTAAAACCGCAAACACTCAAGGAGCCCCAAGGCAGAATAATGCTCCCTGAGAGCAGGTAGCAGAGGAGAGGGGCTAGGGAAGCACGCAGCATATGTTTTCCTACACAACCCGGGATTCTGTGTGCCACTCAGTAGTTTGCAAGTCCCAGAGATAAGCTAAGGCCTGGCAGTATTAGAATCCGTGTCATCACTGTTTATTTGACAGTTGTAGCAGTTCCCTATCTCTCTGTAAATTAGCAGTTAGCATCTGAAAAACTCTTGACCACCGAGCCTGGGTGTTTGTATGAATCTGAAGAGACAGGAACAGGATTGTCGATGACAGACTCTGGTTCCCCTTCATTTATTCATGGGAGTCACTGGGTTCCTGTGCATATGGCAGAGAGAGGTTAGCGTTAAGGTTATGGTGACCACGGAGTATGTCAGAGCCCACTCTGCACCTCTGCACTGCCAGTTATCGGTCTAGCCCTTAGTCATTTGGCAATTTTATCAAAGCAGACATGAGTTCCTCTCACTTTGGAGTCCATTCAAGTTATCTAAGGGAGCTCAGTGCTACTGATGCACATGTGCCTCTTGGTCTCACATTTGCTCCAGCTTTATCTCTGGTACTTGCAGACACATTCCATATATGAGCACAAAACGGGTCAGAGCAGCCCCACAACTGAAGCACCGAATTGAGCGTTTTGCACATACCTCAAGCACATCGCTGCTTAGAGGTCTTGGCAGCCAGCCCGCTCCTTCCATGTCAGTCACACGTCACGCAGCTGCCTACGCTGCTGACACCTGCCATTCAGAAGTTGTCTTATCTCACTTGTGTGAGCTTGGCCAGTCGCTGCAGAGTCATAGCCAAAAGCACTGCTTGAGAATAGTAATTCATGTTAATAGGAAATTCACGCAGGAAGAAGTGAAATTCTTCTACCAGGCCTTCACCATTGACCAGATTCTATGCAAACACAACCTTCCGCAGCCTGTAACAAGACAGATGCATAAGCATTTTGTTTTGTGGCCAGTAGCCTACAGCAATGTTGGAAAGTCAATCAGTTCACTGGGTGGCTTTGCGAAATGCTTCCCTACTGATCTACTCACGAAAAAGAGAGAGCTTCCTTTCAACACATGTCCCAATATCCTTGTCACTTCTTCAGCCATGATGAGCATTTTATATATATATTACACACATATATATAAAATTTCTTTCTTCCTTCATTTAGAATAAACCATTCATATATGCTTGCATTTCATAAAGGACATTTTTGCATATTTTAGGACACCTCTGCAGTTAAGACTCCTGAGCCATATAGAAATTATTGCCAAGGAGCTGCAATTGGTCAGTCAGTACTCACTCAACTGCATCTAGTATGCAATGTGTTTGTGTTGTCTTTCTTCGGTCATTGCATTATTTGAAATTTTTACAGCCCACATCATTAGTCAAGCAAAACTGTGTATCCAGAGAGTTTGAAATTAGAGGGGGACTTGTATTTAAGACTGCCATTACTTTTATCTGATTGGGATAAACAACAGAAACTTCTTATCTCTATATATCAATGTTCTCAAAGTACAGTAGACTGATAACATTATACAGCCACAGCAAACTAGCAAGTAGCAATAGAGGATGAGGCTGACAGTTTGTATCAGCCCACAACATTTTGCTTCATTAGAGGATCCTTGACTACGCAGTCCTGAGTGATATATGTTGAAGAATAAGTTTGTCCATCTGCTCATCACGTTTTTTTCAAGTGTTCATTAAGGGAAAAATAGCTTTCAGTGACCCAAAACATTATAAGGAGAGTTCTCAGCTATCACTTTGCTAAGAGCAAAGGGAAAATACTTATCTCCCAGGCTATCGAGGTGCAGTATGATTACAGTTCAGACAATTCCATGACATTATCAACAATGATGCCTCTTAATCTAGTATGCCTAAGTCTTTCCCATGTGAACTGATCTACCCCAGTGTAGTGTCAATCCGCGATCTTCCCTACCCACCACATCCACCTTGCCTGGCAGAGTGGTAGGATTCCCTGTACTCCAAATGAGAAGCTGGGAAGCAGTTTCCCATTACCCACTTTACTACAGAAAAATTAGAGCACCACATGGTTAGACCTTGACCAAGTACAAGTGCTTGATGCCTGTGTGTGAACTCCAGTATAGGATACTGCCTAAAATTTCAGAAAGGTGCCTAGACAGTAATAAAATGTCTAAAAAATACTTGACTGCCAGCTTTCAGTGTCCCAGGGAACACCATATATGACTGTCATTTAATCCCAATGAGGACTAAAGGAAATTGCTTGTTGCCAAAGTGAAGTTTGATTTGTGCATCCATTTTTACAGCAGTATCAAGCAGGTTTTGGAACAAGCGGCGCAGCATTGCAAACCTACAAAGCCAGCAAAGATCACTCAGCTCATGCAGGAAGAAAAACATGGTTTAGAAAGGAATTCAGTCTGGGTAAAGTCTAGGCGAGTTTGTAACTCTCCATATCCACCATCTTCCTTAATGCTTGCCTTATCTTTTGATGTAATTACAAATGGATCCATTATCTACAGTATTTAGTTCCCAAACTGGCTTCTCAGGGATTACAGTTTGTTTGCAGACATTGAGGCAAAAGGTGTATTAATCATCTTGGCTTTAAAAGCGTGTGCTTTATCAGAACCATAGTTTGATTGACTGATGTCAGTGTTTTCATCACATGCAGCTCCTGAAATCAAGGTTGCCAAGATTTCACTCTGTGTGCCTGGATTTCTTCAGCAGGCTGCTAGTGATCCAAAATCCAATCCTATTTTGCATAAATTAGAGTAGACTGAAGATACCTTTCATTCCATTAAAATAATAGAAGACGTTTCTAAATCCAGCAGATGGCCTTGAAAATTTCAGACATCCATCCTTGACTATAAGTCTCATGAATGCTATGGATAGCAACAAGTACTAAGAGCGTTGGTACAGCACTGGTCTCACCTTGGAAGGAGAAGTGAAGAGTCAGTTTGTAGACATCTATGGGCAGCCTTTGGGCCATCCCTCATGAAAGCATCCCAACTAAAGCTATTAAATCCGCACATGGTACAAGAAAATTCTTCCAACCAATGCAGGTTAAATGACTCCTCCTTTTTAGATGTATTTTAGCTTTATTTATGGGACAGGACCTCAAAAGGTAATTAATCCCTAGTCAATCTGGATCAGCGCGGATGTTGAAATCCTGGGATGTCATCCAGTAACTGCAACATTAAAGAAATCGCATTCCATATCTATAGAAAAGGATAATTACACAGGCCTCTTCTGTAAAATGCTTTGAGAACAACTTTATATAAGTATCAGGTATTATGTTTTAAGTAACAGACAACTTGTATAACAGGTAACTGGGTTAAACAAAAGAAATTTTTCTTTTCATTAAACTGCCTTACTGAAAAACTAGACAAACCACATTTTACTAATATGACTATAAGAAATCCATAATTTGACTGCAAAAATAATTGCTTTAGTGATATCAGCCATCCCAAAAAGCACAGGGCTATTTAAATCATCTAATCATCTTGTCACACTTTTCAAACTGAAGCATTAGTAGCTTGATCAAGGGTTTGAATGCAGCTGAGAACCTCAGCCTTGATTTAATCTGACTCCCTGTTGACATTGAATGGAAACACGTAAATCTTATTAGGCTTACAGTGATTTCCTTCAATCATGAATTTAATAAAGCAGGTTGGTTTCTTTCAGTGTGCCAAAATCTGTAAAGTTCCAAAAGCTAAATAGCTTTCTATTAAGTAAACAGAAAGTCAGTGTGAAGGAGTATTAAAGTACATTATACAACACCAAGACTGGAACCTGAGGGATCATTTGCGAAACCCTGAACCCATTATGAAGTTAACTTTTTTGAAGCGAAATACTTGTGCATTGACAATAAAGTCCTGTTATCATAACTGGAAAGACATGAATTTTTTATTAACTGTGCAAAGTTAGTTTAGATTGTAGTCCAACCTATACAATTGTATGCACCATTATGAGAACAGGCACACAGATGTTATGTAGCCATCTGTGGTGCAGAAGTTGTGCATTTAGCGATCCAAATTCACTCCACTATAGTGTGGGATGGGTTTTCCCTTACCTCTTGGCCCCTACTACTCACATCTGCACAACTTAGAAGGACTTGTAGAGATGCAAGAAGATGGGGGCTCCACTGGAGCTGAAGTTTCCTACGGAAAACCAAAGCCAAACTTTCTACAAGCACAGCAGTGAGGAGACAGAGAAATTACATTTAATATTTTTTCCCCTTTATACTCAGCAGAGGGATGCTATGCATGTATCTGTGACCACTATAGCAGGTGACAAAATAGACTGATGCCTTTCTACTGCTTGCTCTGCTACTGTCAAAGGTTCTGCATTGGGAATTTTAACAGGAACAGCACAGGTTAAAGTTAACCTAAAAATCCTTAAAATTAATAATTAGACGTCTCATTTCTCAGGTACAACTTCGTAAACCCCACTCAAATCGAAGTGGTACATGTGTGTTCCAGAGGAGAGCTGGATCCTTAGCTAAATACTGCTTTTATTTTCCAGAAGAGCAGACCTACAGACAGCTACAGGGAATAAATCCTTCCAAGTTCATGATCTCAGAAAAAATGCCCTAGTCTGACAGATTTACCATTAAAACTTCTGACCCATTTCAGTGGATGCTTTAGCTGAAGTTTTATCAAATCTGACATAAGATTTGATTTGTAAAATCTGACATAATCTGTGCGATTTTCTTTGCTGTGAGTTGCTGGAACCACTGTGGATCTAAGTGGGTGGATCATATGATGTCTAGTCATACCAGAAGATCATTTCCGTATCCTGGGCTGCCTCAAATGGAGCGTGGCCAGCAGGTCAAGGGAGGTGATTCTGCCCCTCTGCTCTGCTCTGCTGAGACCCCAGCTGGAGTACTGCGTCCAGCTCTGGAGCCCTCAGCACAGGAAAGACATGGACCTGTTGAAGTGGGTCCAGAGGAGGATCACAAAAATGATCAGAGTAATGGAACACCTCTCCTACGAGGACAGGCTGAGAGAGTTGGGGTTGTTCAGCCTGGAGAAGAGAAGGCTCCTGGGAGACCTTTATTGTGGCCTTTCAGTACTTAAAGTGGGCTTGTAAGAAAGATGGGGACAAACTTTTTAGACAGCCTGTTGTGATAGGACAAGAGGTAATGGCTTTAAACTAAAAGAGGGAAGATTTAGACTACATACAAGGAAGACATTTTTTACGATGCGGGTGGTGAAACTGGAACAGGTTGCCCAGAGAGGTGGTAGATGCCCCATCCCTGGAAAAATTCAGTGTCAGGTTGGATGGGGCTCTGAGCAACCTGATCTAATTAAAGATGTCCCTGCTCATTGTAGAGGGGTTGGACTAGATGACCTTTAAAGGTCCCTTCCAACCCAAAAGATTCTATGATTCTATGACTTGGAAACTATTAATTGCTTGTACTGCCATATGCCATATCCTGTGTTCTTTGGACATTCACATGTAAATCTCTAAGAAGGTACCCATTTATCTTTTTGAAAGAAGTGCTAAAGAAGACATTGGACAAATATAGGAGATGGTGTACAGCTTGCAAAGACAGACCAGAACTTGTCCCACGTTAAAGCTATTTGAGCAGCAAATAAGTTTGTATTCTCACAGATGGAAGCCAAGAGACAGAAATGTAAAGAGGCAGATCCAGCCTAAACTTCTGAATTTTTTTCTATAAAATATCTTAGAAGACATTTTCATTAGCAAACATAGTCCTGTTATTAACAAAGTACTGCATAAAAATCCCTGTAGTCTTAAGTGAGAAGACAGTTTTCTAAGTGATAAAAGCTTGAATAAAGAGAGCATTAGACACATTTAAAATGACTGCATATATTGCACTGGAACATGATTTATGAAACCTTGCAGACACTTAAGTGTGTATAAAAGTATGACTATTGTTACAATGGGGGTACATGCTTTTGATGATCATTGAATTTATTATTTTTAATGGTATTCTCAGTGAGGGGAGGGGGCAGACGTGGCAGAAGCAATCTACAAGTGTGGGTAGGATCTGAAGAAAAATGTTAGCTGATAAAAAGAAGGAAATTTTTTAAATGTCAAAACGTTTTTACAATTTTCATTTTGGAAAGGCCAAAATCTTTGCTTTCTATGCTTTTAAAATAAAAATAAAATGTTCATGGTAGTTTGAAATAAGTAAGGAAGGGTTAAAAGTCTTAAATAGCCAACAACCAAATGATATTTTATTTCAGATTAAGCTTTTTTTTTTGACTGATGTCAAAATGAAGCAGCATGGGATTTCCTTTTTCATTTTGCAGAAATCCTCGCTTCTCATGCAAAATTTGTTTTGGTTTGAACTGGCCTAATATTTTCAATGTTGGGGGCTCAACAACTATATTTGTTCATGACAGTAAGTCATATCACAACACTGGCATTACAAGACAACAATAACTGACTAGTAAATTCAATATCTTTGAGAGACTAAATATTTAAGGAGCTATATATTGTGCTCTCTCTTTTACTGAGTGTTTTCCATGGACTACAGAGATTTAGTTATTGTTTTATTACTGTTTTATAATGTAAATGAGAAATAACTGGTTCAGACACTTTTTCAGACACTTATCCTTTTTAAAATATATATGTATTAGTTTTCACAATGTGCTAAGCCCACTGCAATCATCCAGAAATAGTTGAATGCTATTCCAAGGTACTCACAATCTAACAGCCAAGAAGACAGAGAGAAAGAAGGGGAAAAGAAATTCTACTTTAAAAGGAAATTTAGTGGACGTAATAAAAGTGAAAATATTGTGTAAGTTGCAGCGTATAAAGTCCTTTTCACTTTACATATGAATGACTCAACATCTAGTGTCAGTGAACAGGTATCACTGAGCACATAGACATCAAAGAACTCAAGATGATACATCGGCAAAACTAACCTCAAGTGAGAGCGAAAAAAAATAAGAAAAATCTTATTTTTCTGCTGTGAAGATTCTGTGAGTTGTGCTGTCAGAGACCAACAGCCAGACTCAGGCCCGCAGCTCCTCTGGCACAGAAGAGTTTGACAAACTGAGGAAAAAAAAAAAAAAAGTAGCCAGTGACTTGAACGGGAGCTGTGATTGGGAACATGAGCAGATACAGTGCCTCAGTGATTCACACTCACACCGTATGCACAGACACACACAGAGCGTGCAAGTCTAAGGCCAGATCCAACGGCAGCAGCCAAGTGCATGCCATCAGTCACCACGCCATTTTATTCCCAAGGCATTTCACAAACTGTGCCCATCAGATCTGTGTGGGTAGTCCATGTGGAGGAGGTTCTTTTTCTTCCTAGTTATTGGTATGGCAACAGTTAGTTACATCTTGGTCGCATTCAGAAAATGATAGAAATTCTTTGGCTGGATCACAAACAGGCAAAAAAATGTGACAAATGTTAAAAAGTGTTTTTATCAGACTGTTTTTAATTGGATAGTAGCCTACCGCATTATGGCAGGGAACTGTTTTTTTCTCCCCAAATGGGTTTAGCTGCTTGTTGAATAGTGTCACCCCTGCGATCAAAAAAGAAATGTCAGCCATGTACTGTCTTTAGAGCTCCTGTTTGATAGATGAGGTTTACTTCATATACACAGTTTCTTTCTACAATTTACAGAAAAAGAAAATGAGATAGCTTCTCCCCTTTGAAATCTGGCACTTCTTGTAAACCATGGAAGAGAGCATCCAAGTAAACTAAAACCTGATAAAAATGGTCACAGAATCATAGCAGATACACGGTTTAGTAGTAAGGTCTCAGAAAGAAGCGTGTTGTGTTACCTCATTTCCTGCAGATCCCATGTTTCTTAAAGATTTCTGCTCAAGCAGTCTTTTGACCTTCCCAGTTTGAGACAACGAATAGGAACACATGAGTGTCACCAACTGTGATGGGACTGAAACAAAACACCTGTGGAGGTTTGGGGCCAGGTATAAATGCTATCATTGACAGACAGCTAATTAATGCCCAGCCATACACTGATAGCTCCAGTGTTGAAAAATGTGAAGCTTATGCAAGGCTTCCCTCCCTTGCCCACCAGGGAGCTGGGTTTATCTACTTCCATCTTATAACGCTTTGGGAAAGCTGACTGGTTTCCAGTGATTACATTCTGACCCTTGAGATATATCCGAGATGCATGGGCATGTACGCGTGTGTAGGACATTTAAGCTTAGTCCTACAAGCTGTTCCCAAAGTCTTTTTTTAAGAGCATGTTCTATCTGCAAGGAGCCGTCTCGCTCTCTGATTCATTCAGTTAAACACATGTTGGCTAATCAAACTGTTGATTTTTATGATATGATTAAGGAAGCAGTTCCTTGTTATTTATGCCTAATAGCAGTCTTTTTAGATGATACTGTAAAGTCTGCCCTCAGAATGAATCAGGAAAGAATGAGGAAAATACCACATATCTTCTGCAATGAAAATTCTTGTTCTGAAACAAGCTGTTTATAACGCTATACTTCTTTTTAACTATATGGCTTCCAGAAACAAAGACAGATTTATTTTTTTCTTCAATAACATCCAGCACTCCACCTCACTGGGTATATTCCAGGCTTACTGATACTGTTCCTAGCATCATTTCTGTGCTGGAAGAGATATTTTTTAGATGTTATTTCCTAGCCACAATGGCGCTGATCTGCTACCACCACGGTCAAAATCATAAACAGTAGCATAATTAGTGGAATTCCCAAGTTTTTCTGGCTAGTCTTCCCAAAATATGTGAGATGCATGTATTATTTTTATAGATATGTTTTTCATCATATCTAGATTCTCAGAACATCAGAGACTAGAACTCCAGTGAAAAGTAATCCTGTATTTCTGGGAGCCGGATAGTGAAGTCTAGATAGGAGCAATCGGGTGAGGTAAAAGCTGTGTTTAGGGAATACTTTATTTCTTACAGAACACTTGATCATCTCTAGTTATAGTAATAATTTAACTGCTCATCTACAATGTTCTTCTGGCATGGTTTACATAGTATTTGTTGAGTAGGTCATTGATCGTAGAAGATGACAGAGAGGGTGGTTGTAAAGATCTTGTCGTGAACAAAAGGAGCTATTTACCGAGTGGAGTGGAAATCAGAGAGAGGTGATTCCTCAGATACGAATTTTCAGATTGTTAGATCCTTCGTGACACATGCTGACACATATAATTTCATGAGATAAGAAAAAGTAATTAGACAGAAGGGCACTGATCATGCAGGATGATATCCTTTTGGGAATGTAAGCTGTTGGTCTTTACATCCTTCTCACATGGAAAAATTTTCCCCAGTTCTCATGGACTTTAGTGACAGATCTGAGGAAGGTTTCTGAACTGATTCAAAAAAACGATAGTTTCTGAAGTTCTTGTGTGTGTAATCCAGTCAAGAAACATCTAAAACAGCTTCACACGTGTAGCGTTGCTTATAAAGGCACTCTGAGGAGCTCTACATCTGATAATGACATCGCTTTCTCCTGAGCTGTTTGAAAACAGCTTGGGAGATCAGACAGGTAACTGTAACTGATATAAATATATTCATAAAGTATTTCTCCCTTATTCCTATTGAAAATCTTCACTGATTAGTGTCTTGCAGACCTGGTTGTGAAATAAAATTTTGTTCCATGGGAAATCAATTTCGTCTTCAAAGCAGAATGTAAATTGGAGTATCAAAAAAGTAGGACAAAAAACTATGAGAAGTTTCAAAAGAAAATTGAAAAAGTGAAAAAATACCACACCTGTGATTGGAACAAAAGTTCCTGTGTAACTTAATATGTTTGATTTTTTTTTTTAAATCAAATAATTATTTGGAACTGAAAAATATCTTTGTTTCAAACTGTCACCTTGAAATGTGGAGGGATTCGTTTTGATTACCCCAATTGTAAAATAAAAAATATGCACTGAAATTGACATTTTCCCACAGAAAGTTCTTATTTCAGCAAAACCACATTTTCCAAGAGGAAAATTTTTCATTAAAAAATATTTCAACCTGCTTTACTTGCTTGCCAGGAAACATGAAGCTGTCTATAACCAGCATCTTACTAAATTTTTTCCAACATGAAAGTTGTTATAATTTTGCTGTTGAAACTTTTAAAACGTTCTGTTGAGGAAGAGGATTTGGCCATGAAGCAGAACAGTGCTTATTATAGCACAGAAGTCAGTTAGCACACTTCATGGCTATCACATGTTCAATTACAGTGGCAAATTCTAAGCATGGGTCAAATGCAAATAAACCCAGGAGTTTAGATTTCTGCTTCTTTAAACATTCCAGATGTAGAATTTTTCCATTTACTTCACCTCAGTCAACTGAGTTCAATGTGGTGGGATATTTAATCCCCTCAAGTGTTCTGCAAATATTTCAGTCTAGATATAGCTTTAGCTCTTTGTGAATGTGGATATATTTTCTAACAAAGGTACAAGAACAAAGCAATTTAAATCCAGTTGGCGGATTAGAATCAATACAGAATTTTACCAAAAAATCTAGTAAAAAGATTGTAAAAAAGCAGAATGTAAATAACACACTTTAGAAATGTATGTTGTTACTACAACATACAATGCTACATGAACAAGATTGTTATACAGTGTTATACAGTCTTATTTGCAATAATTTTCTGGGCACTTTATTCTAATCAAGCAGAAAATGACCCTTTGGGATAGCTCAGTGTTTTGATATCCGCACTGAGAAGTTTTGCGGATGTTAGTTTTCCACAAAGTGATGAAGATCTACTTTCAAAAAAAACAGGTCTATTTAAGGATCTGAAATTAGTCACCTCAGAATTACAAACAGCATCATTCTTCCATTTTTCAAGTCTTGTTGCTTCTTTAGTACTTGTCATGGTTTTGTCCGAATTGGCCAATGGCCGGTGACAGATGCTCCCTGCCAGCCTCTCATGCACGGAGAGGAGGAGGAGAGATAAAGCGATTTACGAGTTTAGAAGAAACTAAACTACTTTAATGAAATATTAAGAATAAAATAAAAAGGAAAATAGTGAAATAGATACAGTACATGCAAAACCATATTAAGCTCCCAGGATGTCACTGGCAGGCACTGGGGAAGTCCCAAGCTGGACTCAGAGACAAATGGGATCTGGGTTCCAGAGTTGGAGTCAGGAACACACGGATCGGGATCAAAGGCAGATAAGCAGACAGGGTCCTCCTCAGACGTTGGCCTTTGAAGGAAGTGAGTTGACCCTTTGATCCCTCAGCTTTTATGCTGAGCGTGAGGCAGATGGGATGGAATACCCATGTTGGTCAATTTGGGGTCACCTGTCCTGTCCACTCCTCCCCGCAGGTACAACCCTGCTACGCCCCTCCGCTTCCAACCCTCCAACAGGGCAAATAATGAAATTAGCTGACCTTGGTTGTTATAGCAATAAGTATAATCACAAGCCTCTCTGAGTACCATTCCTTGGCACAAACTGTCTTACCACTCTGAACGAACCGCTTTAGACACAACATGCTGTTAATTTCAGAGAGTTAGAAGAGGCCTAGCTAAGAAATAAAATTACTGAACGGAAAGTTAGTTGTTTTACCTCACACTAGGACAGTACTTTAGCTCCACATGGATGATTGACCAATAATGGCACAAAAGACTTGATTTTAAAAAATAAGCTAGTATTGGAAATTTAAAATTCTGAATTAAGCATTCCAATAATTACTTAGGCACACCGAAATCCATTACACTCCTCTGTATCAAGGTTTATATTTCCACCACTACACAGAAACATGTGAATATCTTCATTTGCACACACACACATTTACAAACGATTCTGCTAGTACAAATTCCAAATTCAGCACTTGTGACACTAGTACAGGAAAGAAACACATATTTCAAAAACAGACTCTGACATTTCTGGGTAGAAGCTCAAGTGTTTTCTACACAAACAAAAAAAAAGCACCCTGCTTTTATGCCATATTTCATGTTAACATACAATGTTAAACAAGGGCATTTCTCATCGTGCTTTAACATGATTCTTGCAATCAGAGCATAATTATATGGGTAAGTCAATCATATATTCCTAGGAATATGTGTGATGAAGTGAGGTCCTGCCTTGGGAGACACCTTAAAACAAGAATCCTACGCAGGATAGGATATGAGGAACCCTTTTTGTCTGCAACATACTGAGATTTCTCACTCTGAACCAATTCTTCCATAGAAATGGAGGCATGAAGCAACATTAGTCTAGATTATATCAAGGTCAGTTAGTACCAAAAACATTCTATTTCTGACTTCATAAAATTAAGAGCCTCACCAGGAAAAGGCTGGGAAAGCAATAGCAATGGAGTAAGGTGTACTTGGGGGATGCCGACTGGTTTATCAACTGGTCTAGAAATACTTAGAGAATTAGAAGAGTCCAGACTGGATATTCAGTGGCAGACTGGACAGTCAGGGCAAGTTATAGATACAGGTAAAGGAGTAAGTTTTCCGCAGTAGTAGAGCCAGGGACAGTAAATGGCTATTCAAGTCCTAGAAACCCATGTCTGCAGCTGCTGCTGAGGAGGAAGAGTCAGAGCATGCTGGTCAGCTGTGGCTGCAGCCACGAAAGCGTGGGAGAACCAGTGATTAGGAGCAGGAGGGTTAGTGGCATTTTTTCCAGGCAGAACCAGACACTGGCAAAACTGACGCTTGTTAACTCTCCTTGCATTAAAAATAGGTGCACTGTCCTCTCCAAAGTTCTCCTCTGGCGTCTTTCCTCCACATGGAAGAACTGTCCAAGTTTGGGTGTTCCCGGGGAACACAACTCAGATTTTTGCACATTGCTGAAGAACTTTTAGCTATCTGTGATCGTGGTTTACACAGGAACGGACTCTTAAATCTCTTTTTTGGTCTTCCTCAACCTGGGAACACCTTGGGATTAACATCTCTGGAATAATTCAGGTTGCCCAAGGCTCCCTAGGTTGTTGGCTACTAGAGATCCAGGAGGACCAGTCTGCCAGTCCAGAATGAGTCCATAAGGCTGTGTCTCAGCTTTCCTCAAAACCCAAATCTCCAATTAAAATAGTTCTCTCAGGCAGAATCGCAGGAACGAGCGCTGTAAAAGCTGTCTATTCCTGATATAACATTGCGTGGCTGTAAGGGGAAGGGACTAGGAGTCTCATAACAGGGATTTGATTGTACTAAGAGCAGATTCCTCGTTGCCTTGCACAGCTTGAGAACCTCAGTGCAATCGGACATGAGGCCAGGGACCTGACCTTTGAGCAAGCTGGAAAATCATATAATTACTGCTCTGTGTAAGTCCACTGCTTCTCTCCTCCCAGATGTTTCACAGGCTTGGCTGACTAAGGAGCTACTTTATGACTTAACATATTTTAAAAATACTGGACTGTACCTTACACAGAAGTTGATGAACTAACTCTGACTAACTCATGTTTACATTGTCAATTTGCAGGTCCCAAGATATCACCTATCTGCCAAACAGTCTTCTTTTTAGGGAATACACATTTCCAGTTGGAGTATAAACTAGTTTGCAATTATAAATAATGATTATTTTTACAATAAAAATATTTATATAAGGAATGGTGCAAAATAAATCTTTAAATTGCTCAGACTATGTTAGCTCTGAGCAGCTAACTGAATATAACAAGGTAGAGCTTACTCACAACAGTCAAGAATCCAAAAAAAAGTCTACTCCAAAAAGCAAGCATGTGAATAACTCCAAAACATTCAGAAAAACATTTGGAAATTAACAATTAGAAAACTAAAATTAAATTAAATCTGTATCCCTTCCTAAAAGAATTTATTTGAAATGTCTCTTTAAATTTTTAAATGTCTTATTTAATATCCAAAGATAATGAGAAAGAAAAAAAAGAAACAACATCATCTAAGATTATTAAGAATCATACAGCATCAAAATTCAATGCATTGTCACCTCAGTGCTCTAAGATAAGGATTGTTTTCTCTAACAACAATAGCAAAGGAACAAATAAGGTACTTGTAGACCAGCGCTCATCATTAGTTCATCTTGATTATTAGTGAAGTAAGGCCACTTAAGTCCCTACTTTGTCTGAGGAGGCCACACTCCCAAGAACTGGCTTCTTGCTAAATTACTAAATATCCTTAGGAAGCCATTGCGTTAGTTTAATAATCCAGGTTGAAGCACAAGAAGCAAACGGGCAATGAAAAATTTTGGACCCGGTCAGACTTAATGAATGCTGTGTGTGATTTTTTTTGCAAGGTGAAATCAACAGTATTACGAAGGGCGGGAGGTGGTGGAAGGAAGCAGGCAGTGCTTGAAGGAATCTATCAATCACTTCTGTTAGCACCAGTCATTTGCCTCCTGCTGTGATCGGCCACTCGTAGCCCCAACTTGGTTTAGAACCTCTTGCCTTTTTCTGTAGTTGGCAATTGAATGCCTTCCACGGGCATTAAAAAGAAAATAGGAATCTTAAGTGATTTCAGGATTAAACACTGCTTCGTTGAGCCACCGCAATGTCTTCTCATGATCTGAACTGGGTCGCATCTGCTCTTTTCCACCTTCTCCAAAGGTGAAGCACGGGATGTAGTGCCTAGAATACTTGGATCAGTGTATTACCCAAGGGCGTTAGTGACAGTACTGACAACCTCAAACATGTAAAATTTATGAATCGCTTCTTTCTACAAAAATCGTGATGCTTTCTTTATTTTTTAATTATATATTTGCATGCTTTTATCTCTCACTTTCTGAGCCTTCAGGGTGGAATTGTGCCTTGTTTTCAAGTTTCTCTTTGAAAGGAAAAGGTTAGGAAGATATTCTTTTTGTGTTTTAAGAAAAGTTGAAAATCCCACTCATTGGTTTTTAAGAATTGCACTTCTAAGAAAAAAAATCTAATGTCACTCAGACCCAAGATGAAATATTCACACTTGCCATTGCTTTTATAGTAATAGTAATTAGTGTCTGATGTCTCATCTCACTTATTCTTTAGTTTCATCACCCCTGTGAGCTGAGATAGAGTTAGGAATAGGATTAACATCCCTCTCTGCCCCCACATTTCTCCTTAGTATAATTAGAAGGTATGCAGACTAGCAATAGCACGTCAGTCAGCTAAGGGTAATGACTGATATTTCTGATCTCCACTTGGACTTTTCCCAGATTGATCCTGTTTGAACTACAGGAATCTTTGAATTTCAAGGGAAGTTTTCAGTAACAAAATCAAGACAACGATAGCTCTCCTGTTGTGAAAAAGTGCATATATACAAAAAAGCCTCTAAATTGCAAGTTTTATTTTGTCTGAACAGTTGTTTGCGTGAGTGGTTAATTTAATCAACCAGTTTGCACGTGAAATTCTAACTTTGAACTTATTTTGCACTGAAAGCACGTTTAAAAGGACATGGTGAAATTCCTTTGCATAGCTCTCCATAATTACTTTATTCATTTCTAAGACAGAAGCCATGAAGTGTTGTAACAAATGTAATTGTATTACAGTTCTCTTCAGTTTAGGTAGCAGCCATTCTTCAAATTGGGAAAGAAAATAAAGAGCACATCTGGTATTTTGGGTGTTGAATGGCATGACATACATTAGCAAAGCACCTCTACTGCCCTGTAAAAGCCTATGTTTAAGCCAGCATTAACCTACTACCTAGCTTAGACGCCAGTAGTCACCTCAGTAGAGTGACATGGAGCTCAATATGGGCCTCTTGATAAAGTAATTAGATTATTCTGAGCTCTGTGCTTCCATGATAGGTTTTAAAAGAACAGGAGCAAATACCTGATGAGGCAAATAGAAGAAAACCCGTTCTGTGGAACTGCACAGGACAAAAGAATAGAAGGTGTTACGGATTGGCTGTAACAAGAAGAAACTCAACTACAAACTAGGGTTTACTTAATCTCAGCAGGCCAACCATCTGGGAGGAGGAGGGCCTCCAGATTCAAGACAGAATAGAAAAGGTCAACATGTTATCAATACTGTCTGCTATTTTCCTGTTGAAAACAAAATGGGAAGGAATATTTGTCAGGTAATCAGCCTGTAACATGAGGGCAGCTGAAGGAGGAAATTAACAACACCATACTACAATGGGTGAATTACAAGACTAGATAAGACCCCTGCTAGTTAATTCGAAGTTCCTGAGGATGCTTGGAATATTGCAGAGGCTCCAGTGAAGAGACAGGTGGTTCACATCATAGGAGAGGACTCAATAAGCAAGAAACAATTGCACTTCTATTTTGTTGCATTCTTTTACATATAGCTTTCCGAGCGTGTGAGGTGAAGAGCGGGTTTTTTCAGCGAGTTTTGAAAGCGGACAGAGGTTAGTATGCATGAACCCAAAGTCCCCTACGTAGAGACACATCTAAGCAATGTCAGCTAGTGAATTTAAAGCTTTGTCTTAGGTGAAATACAGATGTCACTTGTCTCTAATAACCAGACGTCTAGTTAATCATGAAAACTCTTCACAGGCAGAGCAATCTTTTACGTGTGTTTGTACCTATATAGAACAAGATACCGATTCTGTTTGTATTGCACGTACTATTGTAATACTGATCATAAATAAATATGATTCCCACCCAGAGCTAGAGTAAATTCCAAGCAACGTTTTGATGACAGTGCTATCACAAATGAGAGTACACGAATGATCAACCCAAGTTAGACCTTCTCTAAAATACAGCAGAGAAATTTCTATTGCGGATTCAGTCTACTTTTTTTTAAAAAAAAAAAAAGGAATGAAAGAGTTTTCTGTTAAAACAACAGATTTAGTTAAAGATGGTTGTTTTCAGTGGAGCATTTTGAGCACAAGTGTTTATATTCTAGAATAAGAGGATTCACAACCTGTGAGTCCAATGTCTTCACAGCTAAATTCAAAATAGACGGGGGCCCAAGAGATCCGAGGTAACTCCCTCTGCCAGAGATTTGTTGTGCAACCTTGAGCACTGAACGTCACTCTTACCTTTTTAGTGGTGCAAATAGCACATAAATATAAATGTTTGATCAGAGAGAAATTTCCTCTGAGAGAAATCTGTAAGTACAAGTTGGTAGGCCTAGATTTTTTTCTGAGAAAATGGCCGCATCCAGAACACCTTCCATATTCTCAGTCAGCAGAGCAATCTGTGATTGAAGTGGTCGCATATGACAGTCAGAATGGTTCTCAGTTAGCTCTGGAATCTGGGAGCTGTGAAGGAGATGTACAAACTGCGTCTACTATCTTGGTTTCATGTCCAGGTCCTGCATGGTCCAGATGGATGTGGGACACCCAGAAACGTCAGGATCACAAAAAGTAAAAAAGTGCTCGCTAACCCGCATTAGATAACATACCAAAGTCTGCCACAGGGCTGAACACTTCCAGTGATGTGTTTTGATCAGGATACTGTTCTGCCACCTTTAATTCAATAACTGCTATGAAATATAGCACCATTAAACACACTATTGCTCTTCTGAAATCACTAGCTAAATTACTGGCAGTACTAAAGCTTGTGTTTGTCCTTGGAAAATGCTAAACTCCATCACCCTGTCATTTCAGAGTGTAAAATGCTGCCTGGGATAGAACCAGGCATATCTCTTATCTGATCCAATTAACTCACTGATGTTAAGAAAAAGAGTTATTGTATTTTCACTTGTTTGGAAATATCTGATATAAATGGTATTTCAATCAGTTTCTTCCCTTGCCATAGAAAAGAGATTTCAATTTCAGCAAAAGAAAATGAAGGAACATTGAACATCTTCTGTGCATTCCTCAATTCCAGAATAGCACTTCTCACTGCACCTTGCTTTATTCCAAAATTACCTGTACAAACGTGTCTAATTCTGCTGTTATGAACTAGGAATTTCAGAGCAACTCCAGTGGAATTAAAAAAAAAATAAAAATTAAATGTTCATGTCTGGTAAAGTGATCAGTAACTGCTACTTTCCATCTATTATGGTATCCTTATTTATATTATCATCCAGTCACTCACTGTAGGCCTAGTCCAGTGATAACCTATCACAATATTTCTTTGTTCCTCTGGACTTGTTCTTTAGGCATGAGTGGTCAGATCCCCTCTTAGTTCCAATGAAATCAGCTACTAATTGGGCTTGAGGAATTTATATTCACATGTTTAAGGGTTGTAGACATTTCTGAAAAGTATAAGATGCTGACCACTGCAAAAAAAAAAAAGGAAAAAAAAAGTCAGTAATGGGAATTACAACTTTATATGAAACTCTAGTGCTCATGCCTGCCTAAACCATAGACAATGCTGTTGATGTTAACAGCAAAAATAAACAAGGAAGTGAAGATGAGAATAAGAGGAAGAGAATGTTGGGTAAGAATGAGACAAGTATTGAACTACTGTGTTTATACATAGGCCATATGGTGCGGACATAAACAGTGTGAGCTTACTTTACCAGCATTATGCAGTCTGTAACCTCCCGTTCAGATAACTCCTGTCTGCCAAATGTTTTTCTTGCCTTTAACGCTGCAGATTCTACAGGCATGAAGTCTGCATGCTTATATATACCAGAGCGAGACTCAGTAGACGAGCTTTCCTCAGCTATATCCATTTTCTGCTAAAAGTATCAGTAATAGCTGGATCACCTTAAAAAAAAAAAAAAAGACTCTTTCGCCGCTTTAAAAAAAAATATATATATATACTTTTACTGAACTTTAATGTATAATGTCTATTAAAGGCATAGATTTTTCAAGCAAAAAAAAAGTGCAATTACAATATAATCATTGCCAGACCTGATGCTTGCCATGGACTACAACTGCAGGGACGCATTAAGATTTTTATCTGGTATTACTATACCTGTGGGCTTGAAAATCCATGGCCAGCTATTTGGCAGCCTATCTTTGATCTCTAGACTTCTGCTGCTAATTTGCTTTAATGGCTTCTGAGGACCCAAGGTCTGCAGGAGAATACTTTCAGGAGCAAATTACATGCCATCTCAGTCACAATGCTGATAAATGTACAGATGATGATGAAATATCAAGTGTTCTTAATGTAGCAAGCACCTGGTTTTAATTCCATCATCTAATATATCATTTTGTCATTAACCCATCTTTTACAACTCATTTTAGCAGTATGTATATTGATACGTTGTAAAATTAATGTAATAATCTTAAAATGTTGTGGGGCTGTGTTGTTGGGTTTTTTTCCCCATTGGCTTGCTTGCATTTTTTTTCCCCCAAGAGTTTTAGGAGCAGTACAGACCTCTACAAGAAGATTTTCCTTTTCAAATGACACCTCCTGTATAAATCCACCCATTTCCATTTCAGCCAATGAGTGTTATGCCAGTTTGCATGGTATAATGCCCTGCTGCTAAAAAAATGCCCTTTTTGGATGGTCTGAGTGAGGTCTTACACTTCATTTACTGTGCTTGTCCCTAGCAAGAATGACAGGACAGTTCTAGCAGAGTGCCATGTTATTAGTGTCTCTGTACAGACAGGTTGAACAGATGCCTTCATCCCAGGTCTGGTAGCTGCGCGGTTGAAGATGTCACGACAACTGGGTAACAAGGCAGCATTTTCCCTGCCAGCATGCAAACGTGGAGGATCTAGCGAGGCTTTGTGCAGCCCACGCCCCCACAAATCAAAGCCGGTGTAGAAGTAAGGTTCTGCTAGGCAAGGGTCGGTACTTACACAGCCACATCACTTCTATTCAGCCTTCTGAGAGCAACCAACAAAGTCATCAGCGACTGCAACGGAGGTAAGAGCAATCTGTGAATACTATTAGGATTTCCACAACAGCATCTGTGACATTTTGTCCTGTTGCCTCACTTCCATTTCGGCTCCTGCCCCGTTTGTTTCTAAATCAACAGCACATTGTTTGAAGGATTACTATATCATCTGTTTCCAGGAAACTTTCTGAATTTTACATTACTTTTTACTCCAGCAATATACCGAGCAGGGAGTTGAAGCTGCGTAGGCCCCTACCCCCTCACAGGATATTTTTTTAACCACCAAACTGCCTGCAAGGGACTTTTGCCATAAAGCTTAGGTTCCTCCATAATTTGAGGACCTTGTTCAGGTCATTCAGGTCTATTTTATTCAGGTTTATTTCATTTTGCTTTATTTTATTTTATTTTATTTTATTGTTTTAAAGATTGCACACATTAGTACAGAGACCTAAGCCCACACTGCGTTTCAAGAGCCAAGCTCTTACTTCTGATATTGTTCTTTGTGCCCATTTTTTTGAAGCCACTTACTCTATTTTCAGGTTGTGAAATGCTTGTAAGTGGAAGCAGCTGTGTCATGCATGCTGCATGCTAAGCACATCCAAACCAGGTTAGCCTAAAGTTCAGGTATGCTCTAAAGACGTGGTAACTCTTCCCTGTAAACAAGGTCCAAGATACTTACAATATTCAAGGACAGTTCTGCACAGTTCCTGTTCTGCGATTGCTATTGTAAGACATCTTCCATCCCCTTTTCCCCCTCAAAAATGCAAAGCCAAATCCCATTAATCCCCCCCAATGAAATTACAGTGAGATGTAAATTTTATTCTCATTTTCAGCATCTAGAACTTGTTATTATTTCACTAGTTCCTTTTCCTTTTATACCAAATTCAGCAGTTATTCATCAAAACACTGGTTGTTGTTTAAGTCTCTCCTGATCTACACAACAGCTTCTGGGCCTGTACCTAGAAACAACCTCACAAGACATTCAGAGCTGACAATAATGTAAACCCATTTACCCTAACAGATATTATATGCTTACAGCCTGTAACCATGCAACCAAATAAGTGTTGTCAGTTTCTAACCACAAGCCCTCGTTTATATTTTTAGCTTTTTTTAGAAGACAGGAAAGGTGTGGTCAAAACTGATCAAACAGCATTTTGCAGAAAAGAGTTCACACATCTGTGAAATGAATTCTCAGTCAATGTGTGTTTTCTCTATTTTCTCTAGCACCAGCGCTCAAGACTAAAGAAACGATTAAAGCCCTTGGATTCTCAGTAACTTGATTTTTTTTGCTTATGAATATGCAGTGTGGCCTTATTTTCATCGTGTTCCTCACATGTATATACTCAGCTCCCTCTCCCCTCCTTCATTCTGTCCTGAAGAGGCCATAACCCATGGACTTTATGTCTGATGGTAGAGATTCTAGATCTCATTACAACCAAGAAATTATACTAGCTTAAATATGACTTATTCAATACTGTTGTAGACAAAGCCGTATTGCCCTTCAAGAGGCTACTCAAACCAACAACTATGTATTAGATCAAGTCTCATTTCTATCTTCATAGCTTTTATTATGATATGTAAATCATGCCAGAAAAGGGGAGTGCTCCCCCCGGTATAGATCAATTAGATGGAGTTTATGCCAGTCAAATGTAACTGCTATAAATATATTTTTCATAATCTCTTGTCTCTGGCACTTCTTTCTGACCACCCTTTTCTCTCAAATCTAAACAAAATTATACGATCTCTTCAGCAATGCAGACAGTAATCAAAATTCCCGTTGCCATCACAATACATGGCTTAGGATGTGTTTCTGAGAGCAGGGAAATATGCAAATAATTAATAAGATAATACAGAAAAACGTGTCCTGGCTACAAATTTTGAATGATTCGCTGATGTATTTGTTTTTACCAAACCTATCTTTATTTTATTTGGCAGTATGAAGCAGTGTAAATCCAGCTTAATCAACCACTTTTGTATTGTTGAAATGTAGTGGTCAAGCTGGCTTTCTGCATTAATTTCCATACCTTGCTGCTGTCAGGGTAGCACAATTCACATGCCCCTATAGAAAAGTGGTTTAATTCACTATTAAAACTGACTGGAAAAAAAAAAAAAAAAAAAAAAAAGAGTCATTTTTTTTCCACTCAGCTGAAAAGAAACTAGAACTGCATCAATACCGAAACTCTCTCTTCAGGCTGATTCCTGCCCTGTCATTGCACAGATATGAACGCTGCTGCCTGACATTTCAGGAAAGCATGAGAAGAAGAAAAGCTGAGCTGCTGACTCTGCATGTTACACGCAGTCAGAGAGGATTAGCTCACCACGCAACATCCAGACTAAGAAACAGATGCAAGACATCTCCCAGAAGTGTTAAACAAAATGGAAAAAAAAAAAAAAAAGAAAAAAAAAAGAAAAAAAAAGACCTAATTAGTGAACCCAGAGCCAAAGGCTAACATGCAAACAAACTAGGCACAAGTGGATGACAGACAAGCTGGATCTGTCGGCTCCGTGCATGATACTCCAGCTCTCGCCCTGCCGTTCCCTCTCCCCCTCTCAGACGCACACCAACGAGTGGAAGGGTCGGTGGTGGTCTTCAGGACGTTAGCTCTACCTGTCATTTAGCCCGGTGGACTAAATTCAACAATCTATTCCCTCTTTGTCTGGATGCCCATATTTCTGTGCCTCTTGTGAAGGTTAATTCATTTATTGCCCGTTTTTCCTGGCACAGAAGATCAAGGTGTCGCTCAGACCGTCCTCTTCCTTTCACTTGCTTTTCTCAGATCTGCTGACTGGCACTGCTGTCGTTCAAACCTCAGGCTCCTGTTAGCACCAATTAACAGATGTAGTGCTGGTGGTAGGTTCTGAGGCACACAGCCTGGAGCTCCGGGCAGGAGCAGGGTGTCCCGGTCTCCTCCCAGCACGGCTCAGCCCCGCGCAGCAGCAGACGCACCCGTTCACCTCCAACCTGAACCCGCCAGCCGCCTGCAATTCCAGAAACCATTTTACAACTCCTCATTGCACCTTCGGGTTGTTATGTGTGGACATAAAAGCTACAATGGAAAAACTTACTCATGGAAAATTATGAAATAATTGCCTCCCTCCATAGCCAGTCATTACTATGATAAACAAAATGAGCTGGTGATAGTAACTCACCTTTACTCTTTGTTTGAGATACTAATATTCCATGTGCCTTCTTTCTTTTCGAAACAGTATTTATGACTTGCTCATGATTCACTGCAAACCCATGCCGGTTTACATCAGAATAGCTCTACTGACTTCAGGGATGTTTTTCCAGTTTGTATCTATGCCTAGATTTATTTCCTTCAAATTATGTTGATGCCTACCTACTCTTTGCAGCTAGATATAAGCAGATTATTGCATGGACTCTGCTTGCAAAACAAATATATTCACAGTGATAATCTAGGTCATCAATTTTAATCCAACTAATTTCTGCATGAAGGCCGTAACTTCTGATTGCACTACAGTATCTCTATGAAAGAGAAAATTGGTCTGTAAGGGCTGAACTGAGAATCCACTGTCTCCTTTGATAAATTATTCTAATAGTCCATCAGGCTTGTTTGATGCATATCTGAGGCTCTGAGCTCTCTATCTTGGACTTGCTTGTTTTTGCCCTCTTGAGTTAGTCTATTTCATATTTGTTTTGAGGGTCATGAGGAGAAAGACCAGCGGATCCAGTCCAGCAGAGTGCAGAAGGCCAGACAATAGACTCAGCAACCCAAATGCTGTCCGAAAGGAAGATGGCAGGGAGGCCGTGGTTGTGTAACCTGGATGTTTCATGGTAACTCAAGACTGCATCAGATTCAACCAGCTTCCTTTTAGCAAGCTGATGATACCTGCCAGGATCTTTCGGAGATAAGAGGTGGTTATGTGTGATATGGCAGTAATGTACCACAGGTGTCTCTGGTGCTGCAGATGACACTTGGATAAGCCAAAATTACTGCAGGCAAGGTGTGGAAGCAAGAAGAACTCTGAGCAGGTGGCTGTTGGAAGACTTAGGGTGGAGTTACCCTGTGCCTTCTAACATACTTTTTGGTGTCATCCTACATTGCTCTTGTAGTAGGTGTTCACGGTACAGCTCCATGCTCTCACCCACCCTGCGTGGCAGCCAGGGACCACTTAAGTCTAGGCTGATGTAGCAACATGCAAACTTTATCACTGTGCCACATCCACCACCTCTTGAATCGCTGACTTTGCAAATATCCTGAACTTTCCATTCCCATGAACTCACAGGGTACTGATATCACTGACAAGCGGAAAAGTGCTGATTTAATTCTCCCTTTTGTGATTTTATTAGAAGAGACGTGGGGAAGTAAGGTGGAGGCAGCCCTTCCCCTTTCTGCTGTACCCTGAGCTTCCAGTCATGTCACAAGTAGCTTGTCAGTTGTGCAATCCCTGCACATTCATCCACAAAGCAGCAATAGCCAACAGCAGTCTCATGTTACTTACCCTCTTGCAATGACATCCAGGAAGGATCTGACCCTGAATTGGGAAGCCCAACACACAAGCAGGACCTTGCTCATCTTCACAATATCTCAAAATTTTAACTCTAAACAGCTTTAAACTGTTTCTTTTCCGCCTTCCTTCTTCCTCTCCCTAATCCCTGATACAAATAAAAAACAACAGATATGAATATATTGAAAACAGGAACACCAAACTAAAGGACTATATACACAAGTAACTTTTTTCATTTAAATCACCAGAATATGTTTCACTAGAAGACAAATACAATTCAAACACCCGGAACAAAATGGCAAATTAAATCAATTTCAAATGTTGATGTCCTTAAAGTTTACTGTTCACACTCTAGTGCATTGACCAAACCTAACATGATGTTTATGCAGATTATTTATTAGACAATGACTGATTTAATCGAAAGCAGTCTCTAAGATGACTGGAGTCAGAAACCTGATATCACAAAAGCCACAGCTTTTAACCATCATTCACAATACCTGAGTATATCCATATTGTTCGATACACACTGATAAACTCTTATCATACATCAACAAGTAAAGTTGTTATGAACTCCTGACTTCCAACGCTATCTGCAAACACCCCATCTTGTTTAAAACCTAGGGGAAGCAGCATGCAGTGTAAACAAAGATGATGTTTGATTATCAATATTTAATGAAAATGTAAAACCTGCCAAGCCAAGTCTCAGATCAATGTATTTTTTTTCCAGCTAAAAAGGAGTTGCTATTCGGGTGCTGAATAGCAAGTCTCAGATCTCAATCGTGTTCATTTTGGCTTCATGAACAGATGGAAAAAAGTATTTTTAAGTCCTCTTCCACTATTAAAATAGGGAAAAGAGGGGTAGAATTGGTACTGCTCGGTGATTTTAAAAACAAATATGTTGAAGTTAATGTTTAGTATATGACCTATTCCAAAAGGAAAGAAAAGAAGAGAAAGCCACTAAAAAGTTAGATAACTGAAGAGATGGAGATTCTGGGGGTGGAGGGAGGGGGAGGCGGGGGGGAATAAATGAATAAAAAATCTAATAGAACTGAAAAACTTCAAGTGACCCTTTGTGCCCCTACACTCAGCTTTGGCTTCTTTTTTCATTTCTTTTATCCTTCTGTCTCTTTCAGCTCTTACGTTCTTTAATGTTGCTTCCTATGTTAGGAAGCCTCCCACTCATTGTCAGCCAAGCATCTTTCTTTGCTTTCAAGCCCTGTTTAAAACCCACTACCTCGCTGCACCTTTACTAACCTACCCGGTTTTTGTTCATGCCTTCCCCTTCCTGAACCTTTCTCATGTTCTGTGCTGTCCAAAGCTGAAATTTGGAAGATCATCATGCTTGGAATGATGTTTAATTTCTTATTTCTTTTTTTTTTTTTTTTTTGGTAAAGCATGGAAGAACAAACCGGTTATTCAGCCTTCTGTGGTGCTTGAGGGTTTCTTGGGGAAGTATTCTGCTACTCACAGCATCTTCTTGAGATATGCTGCTGGGTCAATAAGGGAGGAAGGGAAGTCATCTCGTGCACATTTTTGACAGGTACAATATTCAGTCTTCCAGACCAGCTAGTGGCCTTTTTTTCCTCTTCTTCTCCTTTGTTTTCCAGCAAGTCTATTTCAGGATGGGCAAACTGACAGCAGCTACCCTGTGGTCTTACCAAAGCCTTTACACAAGCTATAAAAGAGATGTTCTTTGCTCCTTCCACACCCTTGTCTGTCTTCTGCAACCATGTAAGGGAGAGCAAGATTTGCCTCTTTCTCCTCTTCCTTCCTCCTATTTTTACAAACACAGCTGAAATAATACCTACAATATGTTGCCAGAAATAAAATACTGCTTTAGTATCCCACAAAGCATGCTTAGAACTTGTCTGTTTTCAATCATTCCACTAAATCTAGTCAGAACACAAAAATACATAGAATAAGTGAAACAACGACACCATATACGGTGGTGGGAACTTAGCAACAAATAAAACTTCAAGAAAAAAATAAGGAAAAAAGACAAATCTACAATACTTCAAACTTGGCAGAGTAGCAATACAAAAGGTCAGTGACAGACAATTTCTGTGTAGACTACATCTCCATTTTTAGGAATGTTATCCTAAAACTTGAAAAAGAAATCCCAGTTGAAATGAACTGAGAGTCTCCCCAAGAATCTCAATTACCAAGCAAGAAAGAAGCCTAATCAAGCAGTTAAATATTACCCTCTGACATACAAATAACTTAAAAGAAACCAAATCTTAAAATAACATTGACAAATACATGACGATTTAAAAAAGATTAAATATTCAGTAAAGACAAGACAAAACCAAAGCAAACATAGCAAAGCAGACAGCCAAGGTGCCACCAAAATAGCCAAGGGCCTTCATCACGCTTTCTGTCCTTATCGCCCTATGTTCAGATATATTTTTATGTCATGTAAGGCACAATAAAAAGTACTGTGAAGTTTTCCAGTTATCCAGTTATATCAACCTTTTTTTCCAATCTCCGACTCTCAAAAAGATGTTTTTACTTTGTAGTACAATGTATATTGGAAAACATACATGATTTACAGTGCAAAGCACCATATGTGAGCATTCACAAGATCAGAATCTTATTTATGTCACAGAAGCTAATCATTGCACCCACTGGACACAAATAAAAAGTTTTAATAGAGTCATCTACAGTTTAATATTGTGCAAGTGTGTTCTGATCCAACTGAAGTCCAAAGGCCTATATTGATGTAGTCTAATTCATTGTCTAGCTTAAGGTTAGGAAGAAAAGTTCATTTGCTAGCTTTTAAATGAAAATAAAAGAAATTCATGTGTAATCAATTTTTGTTCTGATATAACAGATTTGTGTTACGTTAGTAATGACAACTGATGGCAATTCTTCTCAAATAGCAGCCTCCTGCCTGGACCAAGATTATGAACAGGTTTTCTTCAAGGCCCACTACATGACACCTCTTACATTCCTGCAGCACATCCTGTACTTCTTACCATCTTCCCAGCTCTTAGGAAGTAGCTAAAATGCATTACTACACCTCCAGGCTGCAAAGGCAGCTTGCAGAGAGAAGCCGGTCCAGTGGAAGCAGAGTGGACACTCTGCACTCTGCGAGCAGACTTCGGGAAAAAAAAGAATCATAAGCCTCTAAATCATGGCAACACCTAAAATCTTGACTGATTCGTCTCCCCTACTATCAGTAAAGTTGAGAGCCATCGCATAAACAGAGCACAGACAGCCTCTAACATTTTAAGCGGTGTTGATTAGGCCTACTCTAAATAGATAACAACGTTGAAAATGTTGGCAGCTTTGTTTACCCCAAAGCTCTAAATGCTGCCAGCACCTGAGGAGCAAACCAACTGTTGCAGCACTGGGACAGGTTTGCAGCATTTTCCTGTGCCGATGAGAGTTAGGTCTCTAGACATGTTTGACCCATCTCCCTCAAGCAACGTCTGCTGCAAGTTGGAGAAGAGCTAAGAGAGCCTGCAGCCCTTTCCGTTAGATTAGGCTGCATCTTCTCCCAGCTTTATAAAACCCAGAAACATTTTCCTCTCCTTGTTACAAGAACAGAAGAAAGTCAGTTCCACTTCTGGGAAACATAGGATGAAGAATGAGGAAAGCCTTCACACCATTTGTGAGAACAGATGATTTTAAGAACTGAAGCAGCCCAAGCAGAAGGAGCTCTCCTTATCAGCCTGGCAGGTGGGTCACTGTAGATGTTCAAGAACCCACTGGAGCTGCTGGCACCCTGGAGGTGGCCTCACCTAGGTGAACACTGTGTTTCCACACAACGAATTTTCTTTCTCATCTTTCATCAGAAGAGGCTGAAAGAGCCCAGCCCAGAATATCCTACCGGTTGATCTTCAGACTTTCACCAGGAAGTGGAAGGTTGAAATCCCCTACAGAAGGAAACCAGACACCTGTGGCCCATCTACCAGGTGTGAGATTTAGCCACCAAGTTAGCAGTAAAAGGGGGTTCTTCCAGCATCACAGTCAGGGTTTGGGGTAGGTTTTTTCCAGGTGGTGTTCTCTGAATACACACAGTGGGTTAGCTGAATATCCACACTTTGAAAGTCAATGCCTAATTTGTGCGTTTCAATTACTCTTTCCATCCCGTGAGTTTGTCAGTGCCTCTGAGCACCCTCAGGTGAGACCTATGCCCACTTGGAGAACTCTACTGGTAGAAACAGACTGATCTCAACATAGGTGTCAGGCAATGCCAAGTTTGAAGTTCCATATTTTGTAACTCCATAATTACCTATATTTGCAGCCTATAAATAGCACTTCAGCATGCATTCACTTTCCAAATTCCTGAGGAACAGGATGAGCCTCTGGGGAGCATGTTTAGACCTCCCAGGACCAAGCTAAACTCTGCTAGAGTAAAGATTAGGTATATGCAATATAAATGGTTACTAGGTCCTGGCTGGAGGTCAATATCAGGGTCAAATGAACTATCAGTGAAGGCATGTATAGATATAGATATGTGCTTTTCTGGATCTAGGCTCAGGTAATGCAAAGAAAGAGATCTAGTGAAAATAATTATTGCATAAGATGATCACTACTACAAGCCCATTTCAAGTCTGTCACACTACATACTGTTTAATATGTCATATAAGGTAGTGCAGCAGTTTCTTAAGCTGAAGGTTTTCAAGTTATGGTCTACATATTCTGCATAAGCTGTTACCAGCATCTTTAACAGGTAGCAAAGAGAATTGCTTATTGACAGTCAGCTTAAATCGACTGCAAGACGTACGCTGCCCGTGCAGCCAAGAGCACAGACAAATAGAGACTGAAAACCTTTCCCATGGCTGAGTGCCCTGGATCATAGGCAGGAGGGTATGTTCAGTCTGACATTCCAAAATCCACTCAAAATGAGTTCTGACTGCAAATGATGAAGCTCAGGGTATTTATTAAATCTACTCAAAACAACTATTTTTAAGCATGATCACTAGTGAGATTGCCGCAAAACTTCTAAGCCCAAAGAAATTAAAGTCACTCAAACAATGCAGAAGCGCCTAATTAAAACATGTTTACATAATAAAACCTGCATATCAAGGCTAGTTTTAAGAGCAATTTGCTCCTCCAGTAAAGGCCACTAGTAGACTAAAGGCATTTTCAACAGTCAAGCTGGATGGGTGCTGGCCCACGTTTTGTCAGCCACAAAACCCTGTGCAGAATGGCCAACAAGGCTTCATGCTGTCCTTAACTAGCCTAGAAATTCCATTTAAGTCAGGTTTCATTTTCTTTGCACTGCTGTACTGGCCCTATTCAGTGATGTCAGCTATTGTGTTCATTCTGCCTCAGAGTTGTAAATAAGGAGTACGTCCTCCCCCTCCAATCTGTTCTTTCAGCCAAACCTTCCTTTGGGAGTTCTGCCTCAACTGTTTTCTTCAGAATCCAAATTTTAGGCTTTTTCTTTCCCATTAATACATAAATATGTCACACATTTTCAACTTTAAGTTGCACTGATCTAAAAGTAAAGAAGTTCTACTACATACATGGACAAAACATTGAAGAAAAATACACTGATCGTTAGCAGTCATTTTATCAATGTGACAAAGCTATCATTACTTTGTCATTGTATGTCCCATTTTACATATCACACTATTTTTTTACAGAATTTAATGTTCAAAAGAGCATTAGATTTGCTTTACCATCATATGACTGGAGGAGGCTATGCAGTCTTTGTATGCTGGCCCTGACCCCCTGAAGGCTTTGTTCATGTTTAAATGTTTACATATTTCAATTATGATAGTTTCCCTAACTTTCTGTAAGTCATTTCTTAAGGCACTTAAGCTGCTGACACCCTTCTTGGGCGTGGGTCACAAACAGACATAGAAGAGCGGGTCATTGGCAGAGAGGATACCCCAAGAACATAACCTATATTGTTTACCATCATATCACGTAATAAAGCACCCAGTTCTGCTCACTCTCATGTAACCGTGAAGAGATTCGTCTACCGACTCTCATGTCGAGACCTCTACCATCTGGATGGAATCCAAGTGCAACTTTTCAATTTGAGAACATAGACCAACTATCTAACATTTCTCCTAACAAACCTACGATACGGCTATATCTGCATAGGATCCGGTTCCAGCTAACACCATAAACTAGACATACCGTTTCTCAGAAAAAAACCCCACACAATAATTATGAGTAACTGTACTTCTGCATGACCTTTTCAAGCGTACTGTTTCATTTACTCAAAGGAGAAAACAAAGATAGTCAGAGACTGCTTTATAAGTAGCAGATCTAAATACAGTACTCCTAAGCCCATTCATCTTGAAAGCCCTAAGAGCCCAGCACTCAGCAAGAAGACAGGAATATTTCCTCTTCCTTCAAATTACTCTTGTAGACAATTTCTCCTTAAGTAGGCTGTCAAAAATGAAAAAGTATATGTATTTACTTTAGCTCCTTCTCTTCTAAACTTTCCAGTCTGTCTGTACGACAAGACCACAAAACCCTGCTGGGATTCAGATGACCACAAAACCCTGCTGGGCGAATGTGTTGACCAAGTGATCTGCACAGTTTTACTTCATTTCGTGACTTCATTTCCTCTATGACTATGATGTTTCATTTAGCTAAATAAACCAACCTATACAGATAATTCCACTGAAATTTTACTTCACCAAAAAAGGGAAACACCATGTGAAAGCAAAGTATGACCGTACCACCGTTACAGACAAAACAGAGTTGCAATCTGCAGCCAACTTGTGTATACCTTATAACATCAACCGGTATCAATCAACCATATATAGCTAAATACGTAAATCATCACACATATGTGCTTGTATATTTGTACTTGAAAGCTAAATGCAGAAAAACAAACAAACAAACAAACAAACAAGGACATACACGACTATTGGAGATACTATCATAAAACTGGGATCCCAAAGGGAATTTCATAAGCCCAATGGTAGAGGAAGCGGCAGCATATATGGTACAGTGACAGTTCTCACAAAGGAGAACCCAATTTCACTGCTCTATTGTACCTTGTAGAGGAACTGCCAATCAACTTTTCTTTCTTTAAAAATTGTAGGAAAGGTAAAAGAAGACGCAGCTTTCTTGCAATAGCGAAGAATGTGCAGATCCGAGCTGCTTGCTCTTTTCCCGGAGAATTGATCTTAGCACTGCCATGAAACAGCAACAATGCAGAAGAATTTGGGAAGTGGCAAGCAACCACGCACACAATGTAGCCCACTTTGCTTTGCAATCCCCATATCTCGATGAATAAGAATACATAACTCCAGAACAGGCTTAAAAAAGCATGTTGGCAAATGCAAAGGTATGCTATTCAAGAATTAGAGATGCAGAACTCTGAGTGAGACACGTTATCCTCCAGATGAAAAATACAATGGTTTTGCCTGCCATGCTATCAATAAAATTGTCCAATTTTATAAAGTTATTTGTGAAGTTATTTTTAGCGCATTGTAGTGAGAAATATTTTTCATTGTCACTGAACTAAAGTTTCCATGGAAATTTTCTCACTGAACTCCTGTTTTATTTGCCATTACACAGAAGAACAATTCTTTTAATGTCTAGTTATAGTTACAATCAATTCAGAAATCTCACTGGATTCCTTAGTGGTTCTATGGACAGGGAAGGAGAGAAGGTGGAAAAGAAGGGAGGGAAGGAAGAAGGGAAGAAGGGAGGGAAGGAAGAAGGGAAGAAGGGAGGAAGGGATAAGGGGGGAAGGGAGAGGAGAAAGGCAAGAAAAGAAGAAGGGAGGGAGGCCTTCTGCTTCTGAATACAACTGATTAAGCTCATACACCCTTCTCTAATCTCTTCAAAAGAAAAAAAAACAAACCACAGGTGTGACTACAACTACGCAGTCTTCTCTGCCCTAAAGCAATACATGGAGAATTACCCAGCTGGAATTAAAAAAGTGAGCAAGTAGGCAGTGGCTGGAAGAAAACATTGAACAAAGTCAGCAGTGAGATCCTGAGATGCAAGAAAACGCAGAAATTAAAAGTGAAGCCTTAAAGACAGGAAGGTCACAGAACTAATATAAGGCATATCAAGCAGACTTTTGCATAAAGGTTTGGACCCTTTCCTCCGTAATCTGTTTTTGTTTACTGAGGCTATATAATCCTGCGGGTTGACAGGTTCCTAAGACTATGGGTTTCAAGTACCTGCTGTGCCTTGAAGTGCTGTAGAGCAAAGAATGCTGGTACTGGTGTGGTTCCACAGCCTCAGCAGAGGGTTGGGATTAATTCTTCATACTCCTTCCAAAACCTGGGGAGAAGAAAATTCCTTGTCATGTCGAGAACTGTGTGGTAAGCACCCTAAACACTGATATGCACCAGTCCAAAAGAGGGGACTATCTTGCTGGCTGTGCAGCCCTGCATGAAAGATTCGTGCCTGTGTGGTAAACTCTGTTCCCTTGTACGTACGGATCCGTCAGACTGCGCCTTCTCCAACTGAGATGCTGGGGCAAGGGTGAAAATGTTTGGCTGGGAACATTTTTAATGCCTTAAAACGCAGCAGTGTTACATAGAGAAAACAACTGTATCAGGCCAGGGCTACCTAAGTTATTACAGGATGTATTTCTACATTTCACTAGCTGCAAGTTCTTAACATTTCCTGTGCTGAACTACTTCAATTCAGATGTGCTTTCCATATTTCTTTTTTTACCAGAGACCACCCATGACACAAGAGACTTTATTTAAAAAGCGATCTAAAAGGGTTTCCAATAAGACCTATTAGAACTTTGGCAATTCAGAAAAATGACCGAGAAAGTCTGGATTTTTTTAAAAATTGACCAGAAAATTAAATAAGAAATTAAATGAACCAAAGACAATATATCACAAAACAAGTAACTTGAGAAGTGCTATTTAAATCAGAGGTAGTATTTCACAGGTGAATAGTAACTGTCCTGAACTGCGTGCAATAAAAGTACTAAAGTCTCATGAGTGAGACCTCTTTTTTTTCTTCTCTATTTTAAATATGTGATGGAGAGCGACAGGCCGGTGTTTCTGCGGAAATTATGAAGTGTGCTGATTAGTTAAGCATGTAATAATGAGATTATGAATTCCCAATATGCTGACAGAAATTTAGGTGTCTGAAAAAACATCGCAGAGATGTGGCTATGAGTTTTCCCTTCAGCTTCTTCTTTCATTTATTTTTTTTCCTATGATAACTGAACATATGGAGATTAATTTCAGTGTGGGAGTGACAGTGTGGATGTCTAATTAATTGCCCTAGAAAATAAAAAATGTTTCTGCCTTACTCATAGAGGCCATTTGGCTGAAGTGGTGCCTTACATTATCAAAATCTGGATGTAATATGGAGTATTTGATGTAAAAACTGCACAAAAGGCAGAAAAACTTAGTTAAGAACCTGGTTGTTTAGTCATTCACCAGGATTTCAAGCTGGGGTAGGTAAGCTGGGCTGTCACATATGTGTGTTGGTTACTGCTTGTCAGCTACTGAAGAACTGCAAATATGAATAGGTACAAGTAAAAGACTGATGAATTTACAAATAAAACAAATGGTATGGTCAAAGAGACATACAGGCGAGTTTCCCTTCTCACCTTTAGCAGAGGACTTTTCCAGAAGAGATAAGGCCGAAGCAGAATGGGTTTTTTTCTCCTCATATACCTCAGATAGATACTGGATTTACGTTTCTAAGATTTTGGGCTTTATGCTTTGTTAATTCTGGCCTTATTTTTCCCTACCACCAGTTTCCCCATAGCATAAACAATCTGGCAGATAATTTTTAGAAAAGCATTTCCTGAAAGGACTTCAGTGTCATGTTTCCTATGCTATGGGTTTATTTCTGAAGAAGTCCTTATGGACACTGTCGTTACAGCGTGCGGGTCCCCTCTTCTAAGGGGAATACGCTCAAAGGATTACCGAGCTGGTACGTGACAGGAAGGTGCTTCGTGGATAAAGCAGCTCTGACAACAACAAACCAGGAGAGAGTGTCACTGAAAAACACATTCAGAATATGCAGAGAGACCAATAGGCTGCAATGCTGATGTAAAAACTCGCTTGCGCCACAGCACTTCAGCCCGTTATACAAGTGGTGTGCGATTACACATTTGATGAGTAGACACTATACTACAGACAAAACTCTTGAAAGACCACATAACTTAGTAGGGAGAGACTGCATAACTCAGTAGTAAAAGGCCACATAACAGATTTTATAATAAGTCAGGCATGTTTAAAGGAAGGCAACCATCCCTCAAGAAAAGGAACTTGAATTCTTCTCCTTGAAAGTGTCTCATCCTTATCCCGCAGAGGTACAACCCTCACAGGCTTATACTGGCTATGAAAGACAATTTATATCCCGTTCAAATCTTCAGAGGCAACACTATTTTTTCTTCTGTTTTCTATTTCCAAAGGACATCGCCCAACAAATCAAATGTTTTGAACCTTGCAAGCCTGACATCAAACATCCAGAGTTCAGGAGAACACTTAAGCGTGCCTTAAATAAGAGGATAGAAGAGTGTGATGAAAAGGCAAATAGTTTCACCCAAGAATTGGCAACAATTCAGTGGACAAAAAGATATACTATATCATGGAAATCTTTTGTATGGGTAAAGCAAATTGTTTAATTGCAAGGTAATACTATCATTAAATAGGGAGTAGCAATTATATCAAACTATATTCATAAAAATATATCCCTGTTATTATCTTGTAAAATTAAATTTAATGAGTGAACAATATATGAAACTTAAAGTGTACCAAAGGATAACAAGTATCTCTTCGTAGATTAGATTTTATCTTTAACAATACGGATTGTAAACTTTATTAAGGAAACTTAAAATTAAAATTCAGAGAACAAACTGATCTTATACACTGTTGACACATATTTTCCTTCACTGTATCATCCCTTTCTCAAAGCAATATTAAACCCATTGTTAGGATAAATATTAACTATGAAGGAAACCCAAGATCAGGGAAGACAAGAAGAAAACGTGGATACCTTTCCCCCAGATGTTCTTTAGACTATTGGAAGCTTGACTCTACCATGATCATCCTGGGTTAATACTGCTTTGTTTATTTACTCATGAAACTGGTACTATCTGGCGCTTAGTGAATTATTTTTTCTCCAAGTTGTTGCATTAATAGTCCATTAAAAGGCTGTTCCCTTTTTAACCACAATAAAAAGTTAGTATACTGTCTTACCGATGTACACAAACATTATTTTAGCTCACCCGAGTCTTCATGAACCTTTGATATGTCTTCCACAGTTTACACAAATATCACCTTTAACTCCTTCTTGCATTTGATTTTGATAACACGAAACTACTTCTTCAGGGAAGCCTGGCTATATTTTAAACCTATTTTTGGCTTTGTAATCAGATACATCGTTATTAATGCATAGAATGTCTCATAGTATAGGAAGATGGTAGAAGAAAAAAATGAAGGCACCAGATACTAAAAATTATTTCTCCAAAGACATTTAATATATAGCAAAATATGGTAACTATGCTGTAACAGTTGTATTAATTAAACAGATCCTGCAGTCGTCAGCTAAATGTATATAATCTAGAGATAACAATAGAAAAGCGAGCCAAAAATAGAGAACAAATAAATGTTATCAGGAAGGAAGAAGTATTGTATAAGAAGCATAGAGAAAACTCATGAGTCATGTTTATAAACAAAATAAAACAAAAAATAACTCATGTGACTAAAGCCAAGCAGAAACAGAACATGCTATTGATGTTTATATAGATTATGGTATAAAAAGTAATATCTGTCTTAAACACTAAAAAAACTGTATCTTTGAAACATAATTTAGACAAATATGGGTTTATTGCCTCTTATTTCACTCATGGTTCAAAATACGGACTAAAGGAATTGGAATATGGGTGAATGCATTTTGTTTGATTATTTATTTGTATTTTTGTGCTCAAATAGTTTTTCATTCCTGTACAGTGATGGAGTACCTCTAAAGACAGCCCTGAAAAATACGAGATGGCAAGATTGCACCATTCCGGGAATGAACATGTAAGATACTACGACTCAGCGGCTCACGCTTGAGATCCATTACCCCTCTGATTTCTCCCTATCCCGAGGAATTAATAAATTTTTCTTTTATAACAGACAACATACACAAAGTGGTAGCTGAGTAGAGATGTGTGGAATAAGGACTTCATTAATTTTCTTCTTTGCTCCCTCCCACCTACCACTTCTTGAAAGAGGAAAACACTCCGCAAAGTCATTCGTCCTTTCCATGCAGTGAGACACAGGTAAAAACTGGGAAAAGTTGAACAACAAAATAAATTGGACCTGCCCAGTGACTTCTATTTTAAAAATACTTGCTGATCCTTGTAACCCTGCTGAAAATGACACACGCTGTGAGGCTTCAGATCAGATACTTCTTTGATGTATTTCAGGAGGGCAATAAAGTTGAAATATATTAAGAAGAAAAAAAAAAAAACATTCCTTATTCTCATAACAATGGAAAATAAGTGCACATGTTTAAATTTTCAAAGGAACAGACTGGAGTTCTGGCAAATGTTTTTTAATATTGTAAATGGAAAGCAATTACTATACTGAGAGAGATACAGAAACTCCCTGATATGACGCAAGCAATATATTTTCATGAGTTCCTTTAGGCAGTTTATATCCTAAACCTGCAAAGGCATGCACAAGTTTAACTTAACCTATGTACATGTTTCTGTTTGGAGCTTGCAACAGAGTAATAAAAACCCCTCATCTAATACAGGTATGAGGCATATATTATATTCATTGCTTTCTCTCACATCATTTTATTTACTTTTGTCAACCATAAAACCAAAAATAAAATAAGAATACATTCCAATGTGTGGAACACATTGAAGGAGAAAATAAAAATGTTGTAGTAAGCTATTCAAAAACCTTACCCCTCAACCTCCAAAAAAAAAAATAAAAATTGAGGGAAGGCAAAAAATTATGCGTTCTTACCTACCTCAGTATCATGTCAACAATGAGAAACTCCACACACCAAAAGTACTGTAGTATGGGATAAGAGTAATGTTGTAGCTTCATCTCTGAATTTCCTGGCATTATGGGTTTAAGAGAGGTACTTCATCTTATCTTTACCTGTCTGTCAATTTAATGTTTCATGTAAGTTTTTATCTAATTTAGAAAAGAGGAAAAGATCAGGGGAAAAAAAAAACACCTTGTCTACACAACACTATCTGTTTTCTAGCTTTAGAAGTCTTAATTAACTCTTGCTGGTTCCATTTCTCATTATTAATATCACTGTTTATCACAGAAGTTCTGGTTCCTTTTTAAAAAAAAGAACAAAATTTTGTACTATTCCCATATAAAACCATCAGACCTCCTAACTTTTTTCTAAAATGGATATTTTTGCTCGTCTTCACAGCAAAATTAAAATGGATGGGGACATGCATGAGGAAAATATCATGAATAAGGAAAGGAACAATTTTGTTTTAGGTAACAAGCTGGATTTTGTAATACCAACAGAATTTATAGACATTTTACTGCTGGTTTACAATTTTTAAATGTTTATTATTTTTGCTAATTGCAATACTGGTTTCAAGTTTTAGCTGGCCGTATTTTCAAATTCCAGTTTCCTTCTAAAGCAAGTTCTCTTTATGTATATATTTGTTTTTATTTATACACACCAACACTATATTTCTGAGGGGGATTCTCGACATTTTTCCAAGTGCTAACATTTTCTTGTACTTCAGCAGAGCATCACGGACTTCGACAGAACCACATAAAGGTGGGAGGCAGACAAACATACAGTGATTAGAAAGATCAAAGCTTAAGTCTCAGTGCCACTCAAGTCTCAGTGTCATTTTCAAAATAAGCTGTGATGGCGCTGGCACTTCCACCCTGCATCTCAAGCCTTATTCTTAAGAAACTCCGTACACTACACCCAGCATGGGACCCACAGCCATTTTCTTCCCATGACTGGCTAGCCTAGCAACAAAGGATACAGTCTACTGAGTCTATCAGGACTGCAACTTGCCAGCTCAAGGGAATTCCAGACAGGAGCCACATCCTGCAAGCCTTCCGCATGCCAATATCCCTTTGCTTTTGGATAGCTCCACTGGACTCAGACGAACTTCACTTATATTGTTACTTAAGATCATGTCATTTACTTCATAAGGATTATTCGCCTCAATTCAAGTTTCCATGCTTTAATTACTAAAAGTTGTTAGCAAAAGTTGGACTAATTAAAAAAGTTGCGTTAATTAAGAATCACTAGCAATGCATTGTTTTAAAACCTGGTTCTCCTAGCGTATTTTTCTCCTTTTGGCTTCTTGGCATACATTCTCCGGTTGAGGCCACATAAAAGTAATGGTTAATAGACTAAGGGAGTCCAGAAAATCATGCAGTCTGAAAGAGAAGTTAATCTCACATACCCATTGTTAACCTTCTAAGAGTTAGACATTTAAATTCAAACTATTCATCCTTGTGTACCCCCAGAACTAAAGAAGGAATAGAGACAAGTACAGAATTATCCTAAACATTAAACTTAGAATGACATACATTGCCTTCTAGAGGATGTAGCTTCTTACCATTGACCATAAGAGGAGCCTAGGGTGACTGGTACAGATCTAGATGTGTCCCTTTTAGATGTCCACATGAGGACAAATGAATCTCATCCCATACTGGCAAGAGGAGGAATACCACACACCAACAGCACAAACTGCAAATTCATCATCTGGTGCATTAGTTCTACGGATGTTCTTGGGATTGGGTTGGGTTGGGTTGACTTTGGTTTTGTTGGCAGGAAGTGTGGGAAAGGTGTTACTTGGGAAAAAAAGCTAAGCTGAAGGAAAAATGAAGCGAGTATATAAAAGGAAAAGAGGCAAAGAGAGTTATGCAAAGGAATAAAGGGAGTGGAAGAGTATGGTTCAGCACTTTGGCACAGGGCTGGGCAAGTCCTAAAGACAGATCTCTAGAAGATCCCAAATGCCTACCTTGGCTGTTTCTGAAACTGCACTGTGATGTGACTGAATTCTTGATTGGTTCACCTCCGCATATTCCCTACTACGGCAGAGAAGTATGAACACTTGAGTCATCCCCATTATGAAACAACTCTTAGTCCGGAGCAGAAGATGGGCAGAGGTGATTCTAGCTGAGCTTGATTTAAACCTCTGACACCCTAGTGCCACTCATTACAAGTCCTTTTGCAGCAAGTGTAAAGCAAGTATTCCTGCAGAATTCCTCATTAACAGTAAGTAAATAAGCGTTTTCAAAGTATACAGCCAAAACCTGCACAAATGCATGAGGATAGTGGTTCTCAGATGCTTTGGACCAGTGGATTATCACTAGCCCTGATCAATTTTAAAGACCATTACATATGCTGTCAAGAACATCTCATACATTTACTCCTAACTATAGTCTTACAGACCAGCTGTGGGCCCCTTCTGATGTCCTGGAGGCCTGTTCTCATGATTGTCTTTAACATCCAGATGAGTGAAATACAAAAGACAAACAAAATTAACCCTTATTTTAAATCTAAAATGGAATAGATCTAAAAGCCTTTTAATGGGAATTCATTTTTAAATACCTTTTACTGATCTAAGGTATTTTTAGTAGCATAGGTGTCAGTTTTAGTAATTATTAAGCTTGTGCAACTCTCACTGAATCCCGTCAGAACTGACGAGAGCAAAACTGTCAATGTTTGGACTGCTGTCACGTACAAAATATTTTTATATCTTTTAATCCACTTGTGTCCTAAACCAAGCTGCCTTTAATGCTGTATGACATGTTGTAGCCTGAAAATAACCTACAGCAGTCCTATTAGTAGATGTGCCCATAACATGATATATTTAAACTCTGGTGGTTCAATACAAGGCTGCCATGTTATCCAATTGACAAAAGGGAATTTAGGCAGAGGAAAATCCTATTGATCTTTTCTACTAGTACATAATAGGAATAGAGTCAATGTCACAAGAACTCAGTTAATTTTCCTCATTTTTATGAACTAACAAGCAACATTATTTTAAAAAGTTTGTTCCTACTCAACTTAGTATTTATAGTGGCAGTATTACCTGATAATAAAGACAATGCCCCAGTCAAGACTTTGATCTTTTCACTGCTCATAATCTATCCTTAAGCACCTAAGCATATTTGATTTTATATATACACAAGTATAAGCATTTTATGTAATACTTTTACTATAATTTATACTAGTACGAAGAATAATTTACTTTAAGGCTTTGATACTAAATATTTTATTTATATCCCCAAGTTTTCATAGATATCCAAATTTCGATCTTGATAATCTGCAGATCTATTTGTATGTATTTGTAATCCGGAAATTATTATTCCTGAATAACCATTGCTAGGCTGAGCCCAGAGTTTTAAACAATGCATGTGAAATAGGTCATTATTAATATTTTTTAAATGCAATTTTAGGTAGATAGGATATTTTTCGTAGTAACTTAAAAACAGCCAAGATGGTTTAGAGCTGTACCTGATCTACAAAGAAAACAAGTAATTTATTCAAGTATGTTCTGGTCATTGTTTATCATTTGAACGATTAATTGTTGATTAAGGTAGTGGGAATAAGTAGTGCATTTTTTTCTGATACTTCTCCTTGAAGGAAATGCAGAATGGGAGCTATTAGCTCTAATGACTCTTAAATGTTTCAAAATCGTCTTGAACAATTGCCAAGGGGCAGAAATGCTAATGTTTGCTGAAGGAACCTAAGGCTTAACTGAATTATCTATTTTCTTATCCAAAGGACTTTGAAGTAGCATTGCTGAGAGACGATTTATTGTTCTCCTCAAGACAATTACCCTGCAGTGATGAGAGAGAGGAGGGGCTACATTTACCCTTCCTAAAACTAACTTTTGTGAGTCAGGAGCGTGACTCAGAGCGGTCAGTGATGTTGATGTTAGCCTCAGAGAGAGACAGCTTGGTTCCCCGTGTTGCTTCTTATCTTGGGGAGGGGAGGAAAAACAAACAAAACCCTTGTCACTTGATCACAGAGGGCAGGCTCACAACACTACAATTTATGAACCAGGTATTCAGTCAGCATGAATTGGAACAGGCCCACAAAACCAGTGAAATCAATGAAGCTTCACAAACTAACATCAGCTGACGAGAGGCTCTCAAAGATAAGACCACAACTTCATCAGACAAGTTCAGCAGAGAAGCCTTAAAAAGCAACACATCTAGAAGGGCCCACGGTAGCACAAGTCAAATCAACTAACACTTTTTTTTTCAATCCAGAATTGTACGTACCATGAAGCCCTAAAAGCACTTTTGCACCTTGGTGAGTATAACGGATACTCCCATGTGTTGAGTCTTGGGGTGATAGGTGACCTGCCTGAGCAATACATATCCGTACCAAGGACGGGCACCAAGAGATGATGGCTAATATCAGTTCCAAGGAGACGGCAACAGCACTGCGATTTTTAAAAAACCCTCCTAGCGAACTGGACCGAAATGCTTCCACGACAGCCCTGCTTGAGACTTTGGCCATCCTTTAGGAATTCAACAACGATGCGGGAAGGGTCTGGCCATGAGGGAGAAAGTAGCAGCTCCAAATTGGGGAAGTGCTACATAGCAAAAGCTGCTGCAGTGGAGGTAGCTGGGTGTTCACTGTATGTGTTTTGGAGCTCTACCAGCGCGCTATTTGCAGAGTAATAGCACACATTCATTCATCAGCCATTTCTAACTTTCTAAGACACAGCCATGGTCATACTGTCTCATCACATGCACTTTTTATTTTTTATGTTTTATCATGAAAAGCTCCCCAAACATGTGTTTGGGTTTTTTTCCTACTCTTTATAGCAGTGTAAAGTATGGTTATCCTACTCTGCCCTCTTTTTTTTCTTCTCCTCTCTCATGCCTGATCCAAGTCCTTTAATTTGTCAGATTCTCCATCAGCTCCAGGATTTTATGCTTTGTTGGTTTTTTTTTCCTTTGTATGTAGACGTTGCACCTTTGTTCATGAAATATCTTTCTGCTTTCATCTGGTGTTGGGCTATAATGCTTCTTGCTGTGGTGGCACCTGAAAAGAAAATGTAAAGAAGAAACAGTTAATATATGAAGTCCAGTGTACTTTTTCTGATGTATTTCAAATACAATATAAAAGAAAAAGTGTTTTGTATATACAACAATAACTGTTGCTTCTCCCATTCCTTTCTTTATTTCTTTTATCCTTCCCCTCCTGATCCTGCCGTATCACAGTAAAAGAACACCTAATTAAAAAAAAAAAAAAAAAAAAACCCAAAAATTTTGTGAGGGAAATGGAACAGAGCCAAAAAAAATAATAATTCAAGTATTTTAAATTACTATATGTATTCATAACAGGAAACACATTATTCACAAATCCCGAGCTCCTGAACAGTCAAGAGAAAGAATTTTGAGCTGATAAAAAATGCAAATGTTTACAGATAGGCCTCTTTCCTGAGGGAGAGGTGGACGATTTCAGGATGAATTGAGCGATATTGTTTTGTTTCACAAGGTCATTGCTAGGATGCATGTTTGGATCATAGAGCAATTTGGCCATTGTGACACCTACACGACGTGCGAAAGGCCAATTGTTTCCTTATCTAGACGGCCCTCTAGTCTTTTAGGCAACAGACTGATATGTTACAATGCAGGATACTGGGACCATCACCAGATGCAGCCTCCACAGCCCTGCAGGACCCCGGGCCAGGAGCATGGGGAGAAGGAATCTTCTCCAGGGTGGTCTGTGGTGAGTGGTCAAACAGCAGCACTGGTCTGAGAAAGCTGACTGGGAGAATTGTAGCTGGTATGGAAAATGTTTGGCTCTTCAAGCCCGGTGGAAGCTTTGGACACATCTCCGTGCTTACACACAAATATTCTCCCAACTTCTCATGCTTTCTCCACTCTCCAGTTTCATCAAATGTCATTCATGAGCTCAGTTTGAACGGCATCAGCACTAGCAGGATGGTCAGGTAAACAGCTGCAGAATGAAATAAAGTTTAGATCTATGCACAAACAAGGAAAAGTCTGTTTTCTGCTTTCCCTTCTCAGATCAAGCTCATCGCGCAATTTTGCCAAAAGGCCCCTAGTTCATACAGGATGGTGAGGTGGTCACTCAGACCTTGGCTGGCCTTTCTCATTTTTGACCAAATATTGTAACGATCCAAATACTCCAATTCATACTCTTTGTGTTAAAAGTCTCACAGTAAGTAGATCACATTCAGGCAACCCACTTGAATTCTCTGTGACACAATTTCTGCCTCTGTATGATACTTCTGTCATTAGAGCGTTGGTCACGGAATGAGTTGAGCTATTGTCACTGATTTGTCAAGTCTGGCCTTTCCAAATTGCCTGCAAACCACGCTGAATTTTCCTGAAATGGTAATGTTTCCTCAAAAGTTAAATGAAAGATTTCCAGAAATATTCCTTTGTGCATCTTGGTTTTGCTTGCTTTATACGATTAGTGACCTACATTACATGGAATGTTTTCTGTTAGTCAATTACATGTCCTAACCTTTAGAAATAGGAGGAGTGCTTATTTTCTCACAAAAAAAATCATGAAGAGTGTTGTAGCTGGAGGATTAATTTGGAAAACATTTTGCAATCCTCAGGGAGAAGATTCTGGAGGGCTGGAAGAAATTTCTTCGTACTTTCAAGGTGTCACATGTTTTTATGCTATCCTCGGGTATGAGTGCAAGAGGAATGTTAAATAACAACTATTTTGTGCCTTGAAAAATGTATCCACTTAGAGAATTCTACCATAACAGTATGTAAAAAAATTAATGTGGATATTTACCCTTCCCACCTTTGCGCTTCTTTCCTGAGAAGAAAATAGGGTATTATTCCCATTTCATAGACAAAGAACTGAAGCACAACCTACCTACCTTCCCTCAAGACAAAAGGGAGCAGGTACAGACATGTACCCAAACTGCAATGCGTTGAACACATCATCTCCCTCTTAGCTGTACCAAAGCTAATTTTGTCTGCCTGAAAGCCGGGAGATATGACAGAACTGTGCGGAACACATCTGCCGGGCTTCTAAAGCTGTATCGAGAAATGCAATTTCCAAGTGCCTGGGGAAGCCTCCCTGAGCTACAGCGATGGGTGCAGAGGAGGGTGCAGAACTGCAGACAGAATGTAAGAGAATGTGTTTTATATGCGTTCAGATAGTTTTATGTTCCCCTTCTGGGAAGACACACAAGAAATCTCCTCAGCAGAGCAGCCTGCAGGATTGCTTACCTCAGTATTTTGATTTTTCAATTGACCTCTAGATATGGAGAGGTAAGGTAGTATTTTTAGCAACATCCAAAATGGGCAGGAGCCAATTACTGCTCACAATCTCTTTTGATTGCCTCTCTTGAGCAAGGAGAAAAAAATGTAACAGGCATTCAGGTAAGAAAGGAAGAGACAATGAAGCTCAGGCAAGCCATGATAATAACGTCGTTAGGATGATTTATTTATTTGCCAGTCCTTGTAGGCTGTTTTGTGCTGACTTCATCCTGTTGCTTTAACCCTCGAGGCTCTGCAGCATCTCGGGGCTGCAACAGGAGTGACACATCGGCTTTTCCATTTAATTCCCTTCGCAGCCCCGGCTCCGGCAGCGGTGGGATTTGGAGGGTGACAAAAGGCGGCGCGGGGTCCCGAGGGCAGGCTGGGAGAGGCTGACAGCCCGTGGCACACACAGCTGGCCAGCCGTTCCAGCGGGATGCCCAGCGGACGGGCAGGCAGGATGTCAAAACAAGGCTGGAAAAAAACCACACAAAGGGGTTAGAGAATTGCGTATGGTTTATGGATGGGGATTTTTCACTGGGAGCCGGGGAGGGTGCGAGCGGTGTGCGATCTCCAGAGGAGAACTGCAATCGGGGGTCTTTTATTTCCAGTCTCATTCCCAGCCTTGTTATTGACATCCATATACGTATCCCCGGACACCTCACTGGGGGCCTCAGTCCTTCACCCCACCATTTATTTCCCTTTCTCCAATCGAAGAGCCCCCGGGATGGAGACAGGCAGGCCCTGAGCACCCGCCACCCCCGCTCCGTCCCCGTCCTCCCGCGGGGGAGAGGCGGGCACGCCCGGCGGGAGGCGGCTGGCCCCGCTGCTCCCCGGTCCCCACCGCCGGCACCGAGCCCACACGCTCTTTTCCCGCCGCTCCGGGCCTCGTCAGCCCCCGCGCAACAGGGGACCCGCCACCTCCCGCCACGCCGCATCCCTGCGGCCGCCGCAGAGCCTCGCCCGCCCGCTCAGGCCCCCGCGGCTCTCACAGGCAGCGGGCTCAGCGCTCGGCACCGCCCGGCTGCCCTCGCCGGGGCTGGGGTGGGGGGTGACAGGCGGACCGTTAGGGCGGCCCCGCGCGGTCACACCTCCCCTCACGGCGCTGCGCACCGGCCCCCTCCCTCCCTCCCTCCCTCTCGGGACGGCGGCCTCTCCCGCCGCCGGGGGATCCCCGCCCGCTCCCCCCCCCTCCCCGAGGCGGTCCCCGGCTCCGGCGGCTGCGGCCCGGCACCCACGGGCGGGTGTGTGGGGGTGGACACAGGCCGCCCCGCCCCCGCCCCGCCCCGCGGGAGCCGCTCGTGGCAAAGTCACCGACCCCCGGAGCCCGCCGGGCTCCATCAAACGCCGAGGCCCCGCCCACCGACGTCATGGAAACAAGCGCGTCACCCCGCTGCCCGCCAGTGGCGGCGGCGGAGGGCGGGGCGAGGCGCGCAGTGGCCCCGCCCACACCCCCCCGCACACACCCCCCCCGGCCGGCGCCGTGCCTATCGCGGCCCCTCCTTCCTCCTCCTCCCCCACTGAAGGCGCCGCACGGCGGGACCCCCTCACCCCGGCCGCGCGAGGGGCCTCCGTCACGTGACCGGCGCTCCGCAGGCGGTGAGGGAGGCGGCGGGGACCGGCGGCAGCGGGAGGGGGGCGGCGGGAGCGAACAAGTGAGTGACCGCGGAGGAGGGAGGGAAGGAGGCGGGCGGATCGCTGCGCTCCGCCCCGCCCTGCCCGGTGGCGCCCCGGCTCCTGTAGCGGTTGGCTCTGCGGCGCCGGGGCTTCGGCGGCGCGCTCGGCGCTGCCCGGTGCCGGTGCGGGGGGGAGAAGGAAGCGGGCAGGCCCCGGGGAACGGCGGCGGCGGCGGCGGCAGCGAGGAGGGCGAATCGTTGGTTCCTGCCGGTGAGGCGACGGGGGCGGGGCGGGCGGTTCGCGCCCCCCCCCTTCCCCTTCCTCCTCCTCCTCCCGCTCTCCCCGCGCCGGTGCCCCCTCCCTCCCGCCTTCCCTCCCCAATTCGGTCGCCGCTTCCCCCCCCCCCCCGCCCCCTCTCCCTCCCTCCCTCCTCCCCCCGCGGCCGCAGGGCGGGGGCGGCGCGGCGGGGCCGGCCGGCCGTGGGCAGGGCGGGGAGCGCGGGGACCTTGTGCGCTCGGCGAGCGGGCGGCGGCGGCAGGTTCACGGGCGCCTCGTCCCGGCCCCCGGCTAGGCGGCGGCGGCGGCGGCGGGGTCGGCTCCGCGGGCGCCAAGGTAAGAACGGTGGTGGTGGTGGCTCGGTGCAGATCTCCTCCCGGTCGGCCGGGGAGGGCGGTGGCAGGTGCAGCGTCGGTCCGCTCCCGCCGCGGGGCTGCGGGCCGTGGCCGTGGCTGGCCGGGGGAGGCGGCGGCTGGTGCAGCGGGGGTGGTGGGGCCGGCCGCGGGGCTGAATGCCGCGCTCCCCGGCTTTCGCTGGTTTTCCCCGCAGGTAACCGGAGCGCGCACCTGGCCGCCGCCGTGCAGCCGGGGCGCGGCGTGACCTTGAGGGCAGCGGATGTGGGGCTAAGCCTCCGCGGGAGTGGCGGCCACCGGGCGCGGCGGCAGCGCCGCCGCGGAGCCGACGGGCGGGCAGGGCTGGCACGCCGCGGCTCCGCAGCCCCCGGCGAGCGGCAGGGCGCGCACACGCCACGGATTAAGGTGGTGCTCGGCCCCCGCCGCCCGCCGGGTTAAGTAGCCGGGATTAGCCCGCTGCGGCTGCACGACACCGACATCCCGGGCGCTTCTCCGCCGCCCCGCGGGGGCCGGCAGCCCGGCACCCGCACCCCCGCAGACTCCCCCGCCGCCTCCTCCGCCGCCTCCTCCTCCTCCCTCGCCCGCTCGCCGCGCCCCCGGGGCGGTGTTTTTGGCCGCGGCTGAGTCGTACGCCGCTTTCCGTCGGAGCGGGCGGGCTGTTTTGATTTATCGATGCCCGGGCGGGCAGCTCATCGACCCGAGCGGGGATGCGGCGCTCCTTCGGCAGCCGGGAGCGCGAAGCCCCCGCGGGCGTCGCTGCGCGGGTGAGCGCCGAGCGCTGGGGGGCCGCCCCGCTCGGCGCTGGGAAGCGCCTCTAAGGGCGGCGGCGGCAGGGTCATCCTCGTCCCGGCGGTGCGTGGAACCTTTGGATGTGGCACCACGTGAGTTCGGGAAACGGGCCGGAGCCGCCGCCGGGGGATGGCCGGCCGGCTGCCCGGCGCGGGAGGGAGGGAGCGCTCGCCGCTCACGGTGGAGCGGAGCAGGAGGGCGGGTGTCCGCGCCGGCGCCTGCCCGGGCTTCCCCCCCCCCCGATCTCCTCGGGTTCCCGTCGGAAAAAGGCTGAGGTGGGATGGATTTAGGATTTGCGGAGGAAGGTCTGGTGGAAAGCTGGCGGGCAGAGGTGGTCTTCGGGAGCGCGTCTGTCGGCTCCGGCGGTGAGAGAGGTGGCTGCCGGGGAGGTGGGGAGGACTGGAGGGGTCGGCCGGAGCCCGGAGGAGCGTTTGGAGATCGGGAGCGGTGGGTGAGTCTGTCCCAGGTTTTTCAGCCTGGGGGGCAACCTATTTGCACGGCTGTAAGAGGAGTCTGTGCAGTGCTACGAGTGTTCCACGCTCGACTTAAAAGCCTCACTAACATTTAAATGTGGTTTGTTTGGGTTTTTCTTCCGTTTCACTTTTTAAAATGGGTGGTGGGGAAGAAAAATGCACAGTACCAAAATTTCTTTTTTTCATGTCATTTCTTGTAATTTCGAGATCCCCATTACAGAAATCCTTAAATATCTATTGCATACAGCATTCTTAAATTTGTAGCTTCAGGTGCTGAGGTTTTCTTCTTAAGGTCTGTTTAAAAGGAACAGGTGATAATAACTTTATTCCTTGCCTTAAACGGTCCTTTTGAGCATGTGTTTGCCCTGGTATTGGGCTGAGGAGTGTTTGAGGGGTGGCTAAGTAGCTGAATATTCAAATCGTGTCCCTGCTGGGAAGTGAAGTCCCAAGGCAAATGTACCTGTGAAACATGTCTTGCATCATTAGCCGCCTTGGCTTGTTGCTGGGGGGGGACAGAAGTAGAGCGTATTTTTGGAAAACCACCACCTGTCCAAAAGCTGCTGCATCTTTAAAACACTTGTGGGTCCTAATGAATTTGACTTGAAATAGTGTCTTTTAGGTGCTTGAAAAGATCTCGGCTAGGTAACTTGGCGGCTCCTTGGTTCATCATACAGTATATTCAGAAGGTGGCAGCTGCAGCTTAGCCAGTGCCTTTTTTTTTTTTTTTTTTGCCTGTTTGTTGGAGCTTTTCAAGGATTTGGTCCAAACACCACAAATCGTGAATTCCAACAGAAGTAAACTTGTGTCTCTTTAAACTATTGGCTCTTTTGGCAGGAATAGATTCCAATGTACTAGGGCTTTAATACTTATGGCATAATGAATGGAAACTCTCTCGGTGTCAGTGGAAAAAGTGGTCACTGAATTCAGTGAGGGGAAAAAAACCTCGTACGCTTCAATGTGAAATTTTCAGTCTGGAACAGCATCATTACATCGCTTGGTGTGTTGCTGCTCTTTCGGTTCACTATGGTAACCCATCCTGGTTGGGCTATCTGAAGAAAATGGGGGATCCCATGTTGTGTACGGACACTTGCAGGTTTTCCCAGTCAATATTGCTGTCGGCGCTGAATTGCAGCACTACTACTTCAGTTCATTCAAAGAAAAATGCTGCTTATGATGTGGGTAACAAGAACGGTGCAAGTCAAAACTAAATTTAAAGGGAATTGTGGCTGTATTGTGTGTATGCACACATACAGTGACTCACTATTGCATATTAAGCAGGCGTGTTTGGGAACTTAAAGCAGAAAACAGACAAGTGTTGCATTTGCATTGGGTAAACTGTGTATTGGTTTCTTACAAAGTTGCATTACATACAGGTAATGATACAAGCAAAGGATCCCCATTCGTGTAATACACAATCAGCTAATAATCTGTAGAGTGATCCTGCCAATTAAAATGCTCTGCAGTCCAACACAGAATCTCGTTTAGAAAGTGAGTCTTTCATGGACCGCAATATAGAGAACTTCTTTCAGCTGTTAAAATTGAGAACCTCTAAACCACGTTGTGGGAGCTTAACAGGAAGCTGAGAGGCTTGTAAATGTCCTGCAGCTCAGTCATGACGGTCTAGTAATTACTTTTTTTTTTTTTTTTTTTTTTGCTGTTTGAGTTTATTTGGAAGAGTATGATAAACTGGAGACAGTCATAAGATGAAGATATTAAGAAAGAAACATAGACTGGATCTGCTGAAGCCACCTCAAAAACAGATGCTTTGGAAGAATTAACTTTGCCAACGTTTAAGATTTTAGAGCTAGGAACTCAAATATTAATTGACAAGTTCAAAATGGACTTGGCAAAGCAGTCAATAACATGCCATAGCAAGCAAGTTTCCCTTGACATAAGGGTGGACAAGATAACCTGAAGTATCTTCTAACTCAAATTTCTTCCATTAAGGTAGACTAAATATTAATGGCACTGAGCATTCTTTACAGCTGAAATGTGACCTCAGTGATGTCTTTCGGTGTTTGAACTGTTTATTTTAATATATGTTCTCTTCTGTTTTAAAGGGAAAATAACACTTGTGCAACAAGGATGCGCATTTTGCTCAGAGTTGAAGTCGGGTTTCAGTTAGCAACATTTAATCTAATGCAGAATAATGAACAGCCATGATTAGCCCAGGGCATTGAAATGTAAATAAGGAGAGAAATAAGGAAAGACTACTTGAATCTATAACAGATTTTGTTGTAGAAATGCATGCTTGCTTTCCTCCAACAGGATCAAGAAAATTGCAATAATATTCTTAAATTTGTACTCTTTAGCATTCTCAACTTGTGTTAAAATGAATAATAATAAAACTTGTTAAAAGCTGCTGTTCAGGAGATAATGATCTTTCTCTGTAGAGTATTTTAATTAAAAATTAGATAAAATCTAGGGGTTGCAGTATCGTGTCTAAAAAGCTAAGATTAGCTCTGCCTATAGCGCGTGCAACAGTCTCAAGTAGGTTGTCTTTTTTTTTAAACCTGTTGAATTTTCTTTTAAAGGTGTCAATTTTATTTCTCGTTATAAAGTTAACTGATTGAAGACTAAAGAGGGCAGCGTACATGAGGTGATGCTGTTCTCTGTTTGAAAAAGAAAAGTGAACCTATGATGATTTATGTAGAGGATGTGTATTTCTCACAAGCATTACGGATTACGAATTAAATCAAAATGGCCTGTCTTTAGATTTGGATTTTTTCAGTTTTTAAATAACTGTCACTAATGTTAGTTTTTCCCTAGCTTTGGCTTCAAATCGTTGAAAAGATCATGTTCACTAATTGCACAGCAGAGTGATAAAAAACAAGGAAGAAAATTTTTTGTTTGTTTGTTTGTGAAGCCCCCCCAAACATTTGTATCCACATGTAAAAAATAAAAATGTGTTCAGCATCTTTAAAATAGGGCAGTTGCATACAGAAGATGGAAGCAATGATAATGAGCAGTATAGAATGAGGATTTCTAGGAGGTAACATGGACAATGAAATCAACAGGCAAAATATTAGACTAACACATCTTGGAACAGTCGTACTTTCTTACATCAAATGTAGTTTCAGGACAAGTACATGGTATCGTCCAGTTTGTCTCTTATTTCTAAATTATGAGGCTTTCAAATACAGTTTATAAAAATTAGTTTCTAGTTTTCATGACAGGTTTCACTTGATATGAACAGTAAATTTGAGGGATCTGCCTGTTCAGGCTGTTCATATTCCAACAAACATTATGAAAGTGATTTCTGCTGCCACTTATAAATCTTATTCTAACTGACAGATGACAGCAGGAGGTGTTATTAGTTTAATTTTGGTGAATTGCAAAGTAGGCATGAGGCTTTCTCAGTTGGTATTTCAAAAGTCTGGTGGGAGAAGAAATGTAAAGAAAATGTAGGAGTAAAAAAAAAAAAGCCAGAAATAGCTCTAAAAATAAATCCAAATTCTTTTTGTCCAGTAAGAGATAAGATGACAAGACAGACAAATAACATCTGCCCTGCCTTTGGAGGGGGATGGACTGAGGAAGAGGGTATACCCTCCCCTTACTGCTCTTTGCAACTGTACGGTGCAGTTAAGGAGCACACGGATGCATTTTGAGGATTTGATAAGCTTTGGTGCTGACCACTAAGTCTGGTTGGTTTTGCCACTTAAAACGTGACCGGTCTCAGCACTAAGGGGTAGTGTTGCTTATTACTGGCTATTTTCTGATACTGCTTTGGAGGAGAGAGGTAGGTAAGTTCCCGCATGGCCTCCTAACTTGTGGTGAGCTTCAGTGGCTTGCATGTTTCAGGTTTTCAATATTGCTTATGAGCTGGATGCTGCTTCAGTTCCCAGTAAGCACAGGAAACACCATGTTCTTAAAACACACTTCTGTGGAGCCTATCACTTGTAATCTGCTACCCTTACTTGTGCCCTTATATTCACAGAAAGATAAGGTGGCAGCAGGGAATACAACACTGTTGGGTTCTGACCACTTGGTGTACAGTGTCTGGTTTACGAAGAGGAGGCCCGGGATGTACCGTGCTCTGCATAGGTGATAGCAACAAACCCCGTTTCAAGGCAGAAAAGATGATTCAGCCGCTCTTGCTTTGAGCAGCTATCGAACTTCCTGGGACTCAACCCAAGGTTCACAGTGGTGAACTCTTTTTCTGCTTGACTTACGTCTTCATCGAAACTCAAAATTTGGTATTCATTTTAAGATTCTAAATCCGAGATGATCTTAATCACATTTACAGTATATGCACCAGTGGAAGAAAAATCAAGTGTGCTTTTCGCTGGAGTGTCACAGATGCGTGCTTACATAGAGATCACACAACCTTTTTTGCACTTGTTATTTGACAAGTGACTGGCGGCTTGTCCACGTGGCTCTTTCAGGATTGCTTCTGTGTCTGTACAAACACAAGGTTGTGTTGGTTGCGGTGTGTACTTTGGCTTCCTGAACTACTGCGTTTCTAATGAAATCAAGACATCTCAGGCCTTATGTGATAACAGATCTCTGTGTTTAAAAAAAAAAAAAGTGACGTGTATATATATATTGCTGTATGATCTGTATGATAGAATAAACATCCATGTGCAGATCAGAATATTTATCTGGACTTAAAATAATTCAAAACCAATTGATAGCTCCATATGGGGAAAGGAGGAAGAAGAGACATTAGCTCTGTTAGGTGGAGCTTTTCTACCATAGAAAGAAATATCCCTAGTGCTCTGCTCTTCATTGAAATAAGGAGCTTAGCCACTAGCAGTATAGAAGTATTGTAGCTACTACAAACTGCTTTTTAAGAATACTTGTAGAATATTGTAGAATGTTAAGATGATGGCCACCGTGACTCTGCAAAAGCTTGGAAAACGTTTGGTTTTGTATGGTGGATGTTTCAAGAGATAAGAGTCTGTTAAGTCCTGATCCAGAAGACTTGCTAGTCACTTCTGTTAATATAAGATATTTGATTGCTTTTTTTCAATATTCTGAAGTTATGGCACACTTATGGCCTTCTGAAGATGCTGTGTTGATCAGAATAATCCAAGAGACTGTGAGGACGACAAGACAACTTCATTTGTGCTTGCCTATTTGGCTTGTCACTGTGAGTGGAAAGTTTCATGGGGTGGCTGAAGTGACCCGGTAGCTGCTTTCATTTCCACCTTGTCCTGGACTGCTCAATAACTCCCCCCCTCCTTTGTGCCATCTCTGCTTCTTTGCATCTACTCGCAGCACCAGTAGATGATTTGTATTGCACAATCCGTGTGCACAGACAGGGCTCTCCAAGGCGAGAGAAGAGAAGCAGTGTGTCTTCAGATCGGTGGTGTGGGAACAGTGGTGTGGGAACGTTCCTCCTCGCGAGATTGTCACGTGAAGCCATTCCCTAGAGAGTGTTAACCTTTTCATGCAGAAGAACTTGAAGTTACTGTTCTGACAGTAGATCGGAGAGCAGTTTGAGTGCCAGCCTTCAACTAATGATTTTCCAGAAAAGATTATTTGAATCTATCCGTAAAGATCTTTGCACTAATAAAGAATATTACAACACATTAGCTGTATGCCTAGGTGGTTTCTGATACTGCAGTGGAGGAAATTAAAAAGTCCTTGTATTGCGTGTCCAGTATTGCTTTCTGTGATTTTTACTTGGATAAGACTGAGGAGAGAGTAACAAGAAATGGGTAGAAAAGGTGACAGGTATGGTTAGCCCTTAAACTATCTGAGAAAGGGTGGTATTTTTTAACTTCTCCTGGCTATTCAGATACAGTAGAGACTAAAGCAGGATCTTAATATGCATATTGACAGGAGGTTTTTCACTTCCCTCTAGGTGCTACTGCTATCACTGTTGATATTGCACTTTATGTAGCTTGGATCTGCCAATTTTTCTTCACTTGGGAATGAAGCTGGTGCAAAACTTCATGAAGCCTATGGAATACCATGCAAATCAATACTTCAATTAGAGCAGTGTCTAGCAGTCTCACTCCAGTGAGGTTGTATGAAACATGAAATGATTTAAACTGTCTGGCAGGGTCTGTCCCAGGTGGCTTTCAAATATATACATAGTTGAGAGTGACAGCTGGGGAGGGTTGGGAAGGTGCTCTACCACTGCTAGCAAAACTGCTTTACTTCTGCTTTATTAACAACTCAAATCACTTCAGCTTGTGTTCACCTACTTCAGCTCTGAAATCCATGTAGTTAACAGTAACATTGATTTTCACATTCTGCAGTGAGCTTGCTTTGCATAGTGAAATGTCTTAACATCTTCACAAAGTCTGATTTCAGACGTGTTTTGGTAATGGGTAGATCTGGCTGTGGTGACTGCGGATCTAGGGGGTTTGTTTCTAAACTGGAGCAAGTTGAAAGAGATTTGTTAATAAAGTACTGAATTATCTAGGATTTGTGCAAAGCGTGGTCTGTTGCCTTTCGGATTTTTTTTTTGGGCCTGTTATTTGGTTTCTGTTAGTGGAGGCACTTGCAGTGGAGCTATCCTTCAGATGGAGGTGTCTGCTCAGGGCCCGTACCAGGTTACAGGAACCTTTTGAAAGAGCTTTAGTACCAATACATATTTCCAAAAATGAAATACCAGCCTATAAAGCAGTGGTACGTACTAAGGATATTGTCTGCTTGCGAGTGGACAATTCACATGTGGCTTTCTTTTTTCCCTCTTGATCCTGGCATCACTGAGCACTGGACAGCAGCACCTCAAACTGTATTACCAAAACTGTTCAGAAAAGGTTGTCTTGGTTATGCAAAGTCTGACACCCTAAAACTATGATGTGAACTTAAGCTACCTCAAAGCACAGGAAAACAGCTGACCAGGTGGGATAATATAAGGGGTGGGTGCTTGAAGGAATTACTCTATATTTTCTGAGAAGATACTGTAGTAACGTTTTTGGTAATTGGACTCCTCATTCCAGAACTGAAATGCTGAATTTGCATAGGCTCGAAGCTCGATGTTCTCGTTCCATTGTCAAATCTAAAGCTAGAGAAATGAATATGGAGAGTAAATCTATATATATAACCACAGGCAAAACGCTTTGAACAGGACAAAGCAAATACGTGTTACTTTGAGGCAGCGATCATAAAACAGGACAGTTTCAAGCTCCTGCTGGAAGTTGCCAAAGACCCCTTCTGAGTGTTGCTGACCCAGCAGAGACTTTACTGAAGGGCTTTGCTTTTTGCTGTGACAGTTGGGAGTAGCGGAACATGGCCACGTGTGTTGGGTGCTGGATTGTGGTGGCAGGACTGCCAGCAGGTCTAGATCCTTGGGGGTGAGGGTGAAGAGGAAAGCTGGGGTTGCATGGCGCCTGTCCCCCTGTGGTGGGGCTGGAGGAGGAGGTCCGCAGGAGAGGTCTCAGCCAGCCTGCCGGACCCTGAGTCTGCAGCAGGGCTCTCCTGTGCTGGTGAGGACTTGCCCACTCTGGGCTGCATTAGCAAGAGCGTGGCCAGTGGATTATTGCCCTCCACTGTGCTTGTCAACCTGTCCAAAATGGTGCTCTATTTTGCACCTCTTCTGGCAGAGGGTCACTAAGCTGGTTAGGGGCCATCCTGTGGGAGGCCTGGGGAGAGGTTGAATGAGGTGGCTTTTTTTGACCTCTAAGGGAGAAGGATAAGGAGGGACTCTGATGGTGGTCTTCAGTGGGGCCTTGCAGAGAAGGTGCAGCCAGAAGGCTCTTCTTTTTCCCAGGATGAACATGAGAGTGAGGAGAAGAGCTTCCGTGATTGACTTGAGCTGGTGAGGCCTGTGCTGTGTTAGGAGGGGGCAGTCCCCATCACCTCTGTGACCTTCAGGAGGAACCGCCGATCTTGTGGCCATCTTCCTTGTCACTGGTTCTCACCTAGGCCTGTCCCCTGGCCAAGGGCTCAGGTGAGCGTTGGTGCAGGCACAGGCCATGGCACAGGACTGCACCTCCTGGCAGTAGCGGAGGCTCGGATATTCCTAAACTAACTGTGAAACCACATCCTTCCTCTTCTTGCCTGTGCCTGCTCCGAGATGGTGATGCAGCTGCCTGAGAGGCGAGCTCAGCCCAGCCGACCGACAGCCCTTTGCTTCGGCAGCTCAATCCCGGCCACTGGCACGAGCATCTTCAAAACCTGAAACTAGTTGCTCTGGGCCTCCTCTGACGCTGAAGAGACACCAGCATGTCTAAGATGAATCTCATCTGACTATTTCAGATCGTGCCCTAGGTGGCTAAATTTAATCTTTCAGCAGAGAAGTTACAATTTATTCATTGCCTATTGAGAAAAACAAAAAAAAAACAAAAACCAAACCAAAACAAAAAAAAGCTTGAAGTGCCTACCTTAAGATATAGGTGTTACCATTTGGTCAGGCAAATCTTGCATGTGATGGGAGGAATGTAAACTTTTAACCCTGTGGAATGCAAACAGGCTTCAGAACTTCAGACCGGACCTCCAGGTGGTGAGAGAAGGGGATGGGGAAGAGCACGACTTCAGCATCGGCTTCTGAAAAAAAAACCTCTGGCACATGCTGCAGGCTGGCTGTTACTAATTATTGAAGTACTAAATCTCGAGGAGTGATTAATACTGGAATCAGTGATTCTTCAGCTGTATACTAAACATAAGGTCTTAAGCTTTTACAGTTAAAAACTGAAATAATAACAAACCTGTGTAGATCCATAAAGGCAGCTCTAGTAATTTTAAAGTATAAAATTCTGTGGAATTTGTAGAAACTTATCCAAGAAGAGAAGTGCTCCAAACATACTCATGCTTCAAGGGGTTTTTCATTGCGTCCCCCCAGTCTACCTATTCCATATAAATGGATCACATGTTTTAACTTGCTGATTAGAAGCCTATTGTCAGTCTCCCAAATGTAATGGTATTATGAACATAAATATAAGCTATTAATAATACAGAAGCTTAAGGTGAAGTACATTCAGCTGTCAGCGAGATACCTTTTTTTTAAATTAGAAAAGGGAGGACTTGGAAGAGACAAAAAGCCAAGATATTAAATTATAATTAAGGATACTAAATTATTTGGGAGCTTAATGATGCTCCAGTTGCAGGATGAATTAGAGTTGTGATACCATACTCAACTAATAAATTGGTATGTAAATTTTTGGCATTCACTGTGCTTAGACCGCCGGTTTACAACTTAGTCATAAATTCAGTCATGTCTTTTGAAAACTGCATCATTCTTGCAAGCATGGCTTCACATTTGCTTTACTCAAGCAGGCTCATTGTAGTTCTGTGCCCTGTTTTGAGTTGGCACTGGTATTGGATTATCTGTGTGATGAGTTTGATTAGATGACCGGTCTGCCTGAAAACCAGCGTGTTTTTCTGTCTGAATCAGCATCTCTTGTATCTGCAGGAACCTCACTGTTGTCACAAGAGACAGCAATAACTTGGGGAAGGGCAGGATGATCAGAGTGGCTGGGATGCATCCTGATACTTGGGCATCACCATGCTTGTGATGGAAGAGGCAGGGCTTTTCCTGGCATGATTGCCGTACACACACGCAAATACAGATCGCTGCTGGAGCCCTGAATTTCCACAGCAGAACTGCGAGGTGGTCTTGTCCCATGCTAGGGGAGAAACTTTAGTCACCTATATACAATATTCTGCCACAAACTCTGTAAGATGGGAACCAGTTTGGCCCATTTTGACTTGCTCATTTAGTGAAGCTACATGTGAAAATGAAGCTGAGAAGTGAACGCCACTTTCCTGTAGGAAGTACAGAGCAGAAGCAGCCTTCTAACTTGCCAAAGGGTGGTTCTTCTATTTTCAAAACTTGAAACAAGTGAAGGCTAAATTCCATAGCTACAGGCACATTCTTCTTCTTGGGTAGGTAGTAATCAAAATCTAATGATTCAAGCTGTCAAAGCTTTTTAAAGTTCATGTGAAATTTAAGATGATGGAAATTTATCTTTTCTTTGGGAGCAGGAGAGTGTTCTTGTAGAGGAAATTTTGAGACTGAGCTTTTCGTACACAAACTTTTAAATAGCAAAACTTAAAAGTAGCCACCCAATAAAATAATTGGATAAACGCTTAAGATTGGCAAGAATTTTTTCTTAGTTTAGCCTCTTACCAACAAGTTGGGAAATACTGACTTTATTTAAATAAAGCAAAAATCTTGTCAAAATTTTTCAGTCTATACAAGCAAGGAGTGTCTGTCTGTGGAGTTTTTGCCAGGAAGGTATGTTGTCTTTTGTTGGCCTAGAGCTTAGCGTTCACCTCCTCGAGATGGCAAAAAGCTATCAATCTGTCTGCTTAAAGCCTGTTCCTCTTTCAAACTGTTTCCGCAGCCTCCGCTGTGTCAACACTGTTCAGTTGTAATTGCCAACTCCAGAGCAGACTGATCAATGGAAATGCTAAATAAAGCAGCAAAACTCTTGTATCAGAGGATGTGTAGAACCAGATTCGCCAGCAGGTGTGTGCCTCTGCAAACGCCGGCAGAAGGGTTAGCTGTTTATTACCTTCCAGTCCAACACCGTGACATACCTTCCTGGCTCCTTTGCTAGTGGGTCATCGTGAACTCTGAGTTTCTTAACTTTTCTTCCAGGTGAAGCTGCTTTTTAAGAAATGGACAACCAAAGGAGTTTAGCTTTTTCTGAAATTGAGAAACATCAGAATCAATAGGAATAAAAAATATCGTGGACTGTAGCTAGATAATGTGGGGGGTTTTGACGTGTGAAGTATTAGGCTGTTGGTACTCGTTAGTACTGTTAGAGCTGGTCCTGCCATTTTTGTCAGATACGAGACTTGGAGATGTGACTGCTGGTTGGGGATCAGAAACAAAACACCAACTCTACTGGCCATTGACGTACATGTCTGTGGAAGCCTGAGGAAGTTCTTGGCATGCTTTAAATTAACGGCATTAGGTTTGCAGGCACAGCTCTTTTAGTGCTTTCTTACAAGGTGAGTATCTTTTCCATAGCCGATAAGTAAAATGATGTCTGTACTCCCTCTGCTGGCTCTGCAAAAATAGCTTTCATGAGCTTAAATATTCGAGTAGCACCTCTTACAAATATGCCTGTGTGAAATTCTGAGTTTGGAATAGGGTGAAGAGGGGTGAATGGAAGAGGGGTTTTCCTGAAAAATGGGTCAACAAATAGTTACTGAAAGCTAATCAGGTGTCTCAGATGCTATCTCCTGCCATAATGGTAAACACTGGTGTTGTATATACCTTTGTAATTGTAGTCTGGTCTGTTTTTGTGTATCAATGATTGCATGGGACTATCCAAATTAAGATACCAAATACTTGTGCATCTAGTCGTACATCTGAGCCCTATTTTTATAGGTATTGTGTGCCATATGTATATAAAAGAGGTATGATATCTGGAAGCCTCCCATGGGGGAGGAGAACTTATGTCCTTCCATAAATTACAGTGCGCTGTACATTTACTTCCTCGTTTTGAGACTGCTGGTTTCTTCCTGTGTGAAGAGATATCGGATATAAAAATTCTCAGCCAGAATGGAAGAAGTTCAGCCCTTGAACGATAGATAGAGATAGGTGTTATGTTCATAATCAAAACAGTTGATCTTGGAAGTCAAAGACATCTTTACATGCCAATGCAGTTCATTCTGTTTTCTTGTTTTCTGATACTATTACTCTATTATACTGTTCTAGTTATTTTTGCTTTCTGGAATTTAGGGATGGTTTAACAGTTTTGGAGGACCGAGGGAATCGCCTACCCTGCTATACTGGTCAGTAACTGGTCTGAAGCTGTCTAAGTGGAATAACAAGCCAAACTGCCTTTTTAGTATTTTTTAGTTCAGGATATCTCTGAACAAGAACGCCTGAACCTTGTGGTGTGGAGAGCCTGGCTTCTGGTTGCTAAGTCCGAGGGTGTTTTCTGGCTTTTCATGCCTGCAAGGTGCATTTCCTGGAAAGTGCAGTCTCTTGTCCAGACGTTTGCTTGTATAATTCATGACTGTCAAAAATTTCAGAACGGTAAGACCACTGTGCAAACCCGATTCAAGAGTTGGGTGCAGCCAGAGACTCTGTGGTTCCTCCTGTTAGACTTCTCTTTGGGTTTACCTGTGGATGCCTGCAATTGGCTTTAGGCATTGCTGTACTGAGAAGGGACTGCTGTATAAAAGCAGACAGTTGCGTGGGCATCCACACGAAGGTTAGATAGAGCAAGTCTTCCTCTCACAGTGATTGTTTTCCCTCTCCCAAATATCCTGCTGTTCCAGTTTTTCCCTTTGGGCATGCTATTGTGGATTAAGGTCTTGAAGTTTAGCCCTATCACTTGGATATGCCCCGCTTACGATCAGAATTTAGAGTTTTACTGACATGCTCAATAACTTTTGTTTTAATGTCCCAAGTTGTATTTTGATAACGTTCACGTTAGTTGACAAATAAACCAAAAGTTGCTGACCTGCATAATACAGGCCATAAAATTTAGCTTAGCAATGCTTGCCTTGAACTCTAATCTTGTCCAAGCAAGAACAGCTGAGGATTCTCAGTGCACAGGGAAATGCTTCCATTTTCTAGGAAAGCCTAGCGCATTTTAGAAACCTCCAAGTTAAGGAGTCAGAGATTCCTATTCTTAAAATAGCTTAAAATAATAAAGTATCTTAAAATAGCCTGGTTTAGGCTTTCTTTGAGCAATTTTGCTGTGAGGCAGTTGTTTAAATACTTGAAAATATTTGCTCAGTGAAAAATACTTTTTGACAGCTAATGGCTTATTTCAATAATAATTGCTCAACAACAAGCTAACGTTTTAGTAAGCACCTACTTTTTGGGTTTTAAGGAAGAAAGCTGTCTTGAAAGCTGTTTAGTCTTAATTATGTGCATAAAGCATCATGCCTCAAACTAGATCGTGGTTTTGACAGCTGTGTAGCTGCTGAAAATTGTTCCTTCACATTGTTTGATTCTGGATTCTAACTGTATATGGTTTGATCACGTTGCCGAGTTCCTTTAATTAGATACCTGCTCTAAACTGTGCTCAAATACAAGAAAAGACATTCTGAGACACCCCCCCGCCCCCCACCCCCCTCAAAAAAAAAAAAAAAAAAAAAAAAACCCAACCCCCGTCAGCCAGAACTATCACCCTAATTTCATGCTGTTTTGATGAGAGGGAAAGATTTCAGTAGGAATGGGTACATGTGTGAAAATCTGACTCCTGTAGCGGGAGTGTAGCGCACCAAGAATCAACGTGCTATTAACAGTCTAGGGAAAGGTACTGGCTTCTGATGTTGAGTCCTACAAGTGCAAAATACAAAACCACACCTAAATGTTCAGTGTAAATGCCTGTTTGTTCTGAAGGTGAACTGGAAGCACTGTTTGCTATACCTGTGAATGTTAAACTTATTAAGGATATTCAGGATTCTGTTGGTATAAATTTGTGTCTATTTTAAAGCATCCCTTTCCTGCAGAAAAAGAAGGAAGTGGAAAACAATGTTGTAAAATATTGGAAGTTAAGAATTTGACTAAACATAGATTAGATACCATAGTAGAACTTGGCTGTCAACCTCCTTGACACGGTGTACAGACTTGAATATGCATATAACTTAAATTAGCCAAATTCATAGCATAACTTTGAAATGAGGTGTATGGTTGTTTTTCAATGTGTAGGACTACTCAGAAGTTTACCTTCTTCCTAACCAGTGTTTGATTGCCTGCCTAGAGAGAGTTTATGAAGTCTGAAAGTGTGAAAAACAAGTCTGCCACTTCTAACTAGCAGACTTACGCTTGCGCCCGTTTTTTCTGAGTCTTGTCTACCTCAGGTAGGTTTTTTGGAAACACTACTAAAGTAGTCCTTAATTACAAAGGTTTTCAGATGGCTTCTTCCTGTACTTCCCTTGACAACCTAATTGAAATAAGCCATTGTTAATGGGACTTGAAATAATAAGCAGGTTTTTGGAGAACAGTCCTAGCACAGCTGCTTCCTCGCGGTCTGCTTTCTCTTCTCCATTGGAAGTGGAGACTCTCAAGTTAGAGAGTCTGTTGAAGGTGCTGAGAAACCAGCTGATGGTATCCTGGAGGGAAGACAGGGATACAGGCGGCTGCTTAGGAAACACGAGCACTAGGAGGCAGAGGGAGAAAGTTGTAGGCATTTTCCAAAATTACCTCTAGAAAGACTGAGTCCCTAACTGTGGGAGTTACGGTAATTCATGTTGTCTCTTGTTTCATGGTGCTGCGTCACTCTTGTTTCATGACACTGCTCTTCTTGGTCACTTCCCTCCAATGGGGAGTCACTTCTCTGAGTCTCACTAACCTCAGGCTAAAGGCAGCTCTCACCATCTCTGCTTTACCTCTTTGCTGCAGTAAGGGAAACTTGTGAGCTGCAGGGGCTAGATTAAAAATGTAGTTAGCTTCTGATTTATCAGGGCTAGTCTGTGAGTCCCTCCTTGGCTGTATTGGAAAAGAAGCGCGGAGCTGAGTGTGCTGCAGTCAGACATGTGATTGCAGTGTCCCTTTGTTGGAAACCATGAGCGGGACATAAAAATCTTGGCTCTTAAAAGAGTGTGCCTTCAGCAGTGGCCAGTTGGAACTAGTCTAGCATGCACAAATTCATCAGTTTAGCAGGTTGCTTGGAGTTTGTCACTTGAGTGATACTCAAGTGACACTCAAGTGATACTCAAGAGCTGATACTACCGTTCCCAGTTCCCTTTCTTCAGAGATACTGTATGCTATTATAAAAGAACAACCTGATTGCAGAAGTTGCAGAACATTGCCATTGTAAAATAAACACATGTGGGAAGTAGCTTTATGTAGAAGCAACAAAATAGGTCTGACTTCACTGAGTCAGAATGACGATCTGTAGTCTTCACGGATGGGTAGACTCTTGGCCCCGAGGGTCAGCTGCAGCTGAACTGATGGCAGTAGACTCCCAATTCAGATGCCGTCTTTTGGAAGGAGGGATATTACCCTTATTGAACTAGCCGCTAGGAATTGATGCTGAGGATTCAGAGCTGCCTTAGCAGGAGACTGGCACCTCACTGTCTATGCCAGTGGTGGTTATGCTCTAGGCACATGAGTACCTGCTGGTTTGTCATGTTATTTCTTATAGCCTTGGGCTTCGATTGGGCAGGGGAGTGAGGGAAACAAATAGCCGATCTTCAGTACTGAATAGGTTCAGCTAGTTGCTATGAAGTGTTTCAAGGCACAGCCTTTTCGTACTTAGAGGAATAAGCATTGTGCCAGAGCTAAACAGACGCCTAGTTCACCTCCTAATCTGAATGCTTGCTATTTAAACTGTAAGCGCACAACCATCTACAAATTGCATTAGGATCCACTGATGCTAGTGAAGAGTTAAGACCTTTGGTTTATGGGAAACTGGGAGAGGGATTTCCTTCACTGGTTAGAACAGGACTTTTAAATATTGTCATGGAGCATGGTTTCATTTGCATTCTTTTCCCCAGCCACTTTTTTTCTAATGAATTAATCATGCGCCTCATGTCTTTGTGCTCTCAGAAACCTGAAGAGTTGTGCACAGTACAGATCTTCACACCTGGAGATGTTAGAAATGAAGCTGCAATTGTTAATTGGGCATAGCCAGTTTGTACAGCAATTATTAAATAGTCTACCAAAACTGAGGAACAAATTAAGTTTACTAGGTCTGCTTGAACTGGCATTTGACCATCTGGTGAATTTGCTATTCAGTTCAAACGGTGTCTGGCCTTGGCAGTAAAGTGATAAATTGTGTGATTTGTTTAGTGGCGTGTCACTTTACCTGAAATAACAGAGGGAGGATGAACCTTTCCTTGAATGGAGATTAATGTTATCTTAAAGGGGGCAGCAACATAGTTCCATGATGAAGACTCTCCCAGCATTAGCTGAATGTGTGTCCCTTAATTTGGCATATCCACATTGCCTTTATGACTTCTACAAATGAACCAGCTATTCTGGCATCTTGTGGAAAAACATCTGGGGAATCTGTTGTGGCAACTTCTTCAGCCAGTAGAAACCCTGATATTTAAGTCTTTTGGTTTTATTTTGTGTCTGGGCGGGGGGGTGAATGCTTTTTAGATGACTTTGTGCACCAGGCTGCTGCAAGTAGCCCACTCTTAGACTGTAGAGAAGCAAAATGCATGGCTGCGATCACAGCTGGTGGGAGGGTGGAGGCTTGGGAACATGCATGGTGCTTTCTGTCTCCTTGGATCCAGAGGGGCAGATTGCATTGCTGTCAAAAAAAATTGTCTGTTCTTAAGGATCGTGGAAGTGCAGGGAGAAGGCAAGAGCAGTGGAAAAAAGGATTAGTAAAGGAATGAGTGCTAAAACTGGTTGGAGTGCTCTGTGTCCCATGAGAGACAGACTTAGAGTAGGATGCAAAATGAAGTGCTATCTCTCAGTGGCTGGGGTGCTGTGAAAGAAGAGTGAAAAAGCACCCAAGAAGTTACCGTTCTGAGCCCTGGGTTGCCTGTGTGACTGTTGCGACAGCAGGCTTTCACACAGTCTATTACTTCATTAACGCAGTTGACGATTAATGTAGGCGGCTTTTCCCAACGCAAAAGGATAAGGGTGGCAGGTGTAAGTTGCAGTGTTGTTAGTGTCAAATAATGAGAGCTGCTTCAGGACCTCTGTGGGTTGGAAGTCGTATGCCTTGACACTGTAGCACAGCCATGCCTTTAGTCACTTGAGGATGACAGACATGCTGCTTGCATTATTAAAGTGCTATGATGGGAATCGCGGATTTGTGCATCTTGTCTACTAACAGTGCTTGCGCACACTCTCTACGTTAAAGAAACAAACTGCCAAGAGATAAATTTATTACCTTATATTGAATGGTGGACCAGGGATTGTCATGTAACTCATACTGATCACACAGCATTTAATTCAATGTCGTTCTACAGACGGGTACCAATAGCTATATTGCAGTAATGCTTAAATGTATGCAAAAAACCCCAAACCAGCAACCAACCCTGCATAAATGAGAAAGTTCTTTAAAAGGAGTAGTTAAGAACAGGACAGTGCAGGCAGCATGAGAACTTAGCCTTCAAGTGGGTGTCAGACTTCAGAAAGATCAAAAAGTACAGTCATGAGGAAGAACCAATTTGGAAACTGGAGGTTGGCCTGAAGGATAAAGCAGCATGTAGCCCCACTAAATGGTAAAACATAGCAGATAAGATGCTTCTTACAGTGTACCAGAAAAAGGAGGCCCGCTGGAATAGATTAGTGAGCTAAGCTCTCAAAATTTATCAAAAAGAGCTAAAGGGATGATCAGTATAATCATAATGAAGAAGTTTGCAAGAGATTCCACACCTGTGTTTCTTGCAAAGCCATGCAGTGAATTCTCAAATCCAAATATTGAGGTTAACAAACAAATGAAAAAAACCAACAAAACACCTCCCTGAGCCTCCTCTTACCACCACCAGCAGGAGCAGCAAACTTGGGCAATAGTACTGAAAGAGCTACTTAAGTGTAGACCAGTTATGATATTTGAATTTAAAAAAAACTTTGGCTTCTTAGGAATAGAAGATGGCAACTGTAATTACATTTTTTTGAAAGGGGTTTTCTTAGAATGACTCTTTAGCCAATTCACTTGGTGTATTTCTGGCAGGCAGGGATTAATACGACATGCAGGGGAAGCTAGCATAGCTTTCAAATTATAAATTTTTCAAGAAGTAAGGTTTTTTGGTGGTTTGAGGATGGCTGAGGATAAACCGTGTTCTTGTATTTCAAAAATGCTTTTGAGAAATCTGAAGATGAAAGATCTTAAACTGGCATGTTAGAGGACAAGAGGGAAGCTTCTTAAATTTGGCTTCAAGAGGACAAAATTGATACCTAATTTAGCATTGTAGTGTGTGCTCATTGAGATGGGTGACCAGAGCTGGGGGTTTTGTTTGTTTGTTTTTGTTGTTTTGTGTTTTGTTTTGTTTTTTTGTGTTTCAAACTATTGCCTGGTGGGGATGATGATTTTTAAGGATCACAAATGGATGACTTACTGTATAAACATTGCTATTTATATATTGTGTGTTTACAGCTCAATGAGCATATAGAATATTTTGTAGTACTGTTTCTACATAGTCCAAGGTAGTCAAAAACTCCTTAAAACTTACCCTACAAAGTTGATTTTACTGCCTTAATAGAAAGGAGTCAGTCATATGCAGAGTGATTTTTATGGAAGTAATTAGACTTAATCTCATTAGGCATAAATATTTCCTAGTAGTTTTAAGACTAATTTTAAATTTCTCTTGAGGTTTCCTGAATACAAAAAGAATCGGGTAGGGATGGACTTTTGCCATTCGCCTGAAGGCTTATAGCTCAAAAGAGGTTTTGGCACCTCTTTGATATCAGGAAGCATGGTTACAGTCAAAAGCATACCGCTCTGCTTAAGTGGATGTTAATATGAAAGAATACTTTCTGAAAGGAAGAAGGGAGATTGTTCAAACTGAGATGAGATGGTAAAACGTCTGGTTCTGGCTGAAGTGTTGTATGCAATTTAACTTGAACGTGTTTCAATTTATATGGGTGCAACAAGTTCTAAAACAAGGTTTCTGGTGTTAAGAACTCCTGAAGTTGTCCTGGAGCTCCAGAACAAAAAAAAAATATATATATATACACTAATGCTACTTAGTGTCTAATGACAGGGGAAAGGAAGAAAATCATTGCTCAAACTGACAAAAGCAATTTCAACGGTATGCATGTATGGTATTGTGGGAGTTGAAAGATGGAAATAAAAATAGAGGTAACATCTGAAATGTGTGTTTATCTCAAAAGGTATCGGAAGCAGGCTTAAGGAGAAGTAGCAAAAATTAGAGGCTTTGTGAAAAAAGGTAAAAAGATTTTTCAAAACAAGTACAATAGCTGTAGGAATAACTGTTATGAGGAAGTCAGCTGCTGCTTTGCTCTGAGTCATGTTTATTGTCAGAACTGATCAGCTGGATGCATTGCTTACAGGCGTGTGACGAGTGACTGAAATGCAGGAATCCAATTCCAGCTCTTGTTGGATGAAATTTGGTACCATCTCACTTTCCCTTTACTTGAAACTTAGCTGCATATAATGACGTCTTATGCCTCATTTAACGCGTGCCTGTCAGGTTTTGTGACTGGAATGCACCTTGTAATCTGGGAATGCAAGTAAACTCTGATGTAGTCTTAAGATGCATAATTTTAATAAGTGGGATGCCATGCTACCATCTCTGTTTGAAAAAATTCAGCTTTTTGTATTGCAATTCTTGCCAATATGGTTTTGATAAATATTGATGAGAAAAGAGTAGTAAGTTGTTCCTGAATCTATTAATGTGATTATTTGTCAATGGATGACTTCACTGCACAAAAAAATAATAATCTACTTTTAGGGATATATATGAAGTTATTAATATGACAGACCTGTTAATACGACTTACTTTACAGCATAATTATGCCCAAAAAAACAATTTTAGCCTGAACTGTGCAGGATTAATAGACTCTCAGTCCTCAGTCATCTTATTTAGGATTCAATGGATCTAAAGTAAAGGAAAATAATTGATGGGCATTGGGCAAATACTTTTTTTCTTTGCATTTTAAACACTAGTAGGCAGAGCTTTGTGATATCCCAGGTTTGCCTTTAGCCATAGTTCAAGTTTTGGCAGCTCCACTCATCTGAAGTTATCTGAGGAAGCTGACACATTGCAGTGAATGCATTTTAGGTACTTGAACACGCTGAAACAAGGCCCAATGGGACAGAGTCATGCCTAGAGATTAAAACTTTTTTCTCTGGTATTATAGTCTTAACTTGGAATTACCTGGTATTATAAGCCGTCCTGTAAAATTTAGCCTTTTTGGTTTAGTTGATGATGTCATTGCAGAGCAAAAAGTAGATGAGCCTAGTAAAAGGAAGTACTGAGAAGGAAGCTTCGGGGCTTGCCGGTAGAGAAGCTGTCTGAGTGCTGATCAGAGTTGTGAACTGCAGGAGACCCTTCAAGACATTGTTCTGTTCCTGGGTATCTGGAATGAATAACTCCTGCTTCCAGAAAAGCGTTTTACGTAGTTACAGACTCAACTTTTATGTGTGGGTTTGTGTCTTGAAGTGTTTGGCTTCTTGTGGACAATTCAGCATTGTAATATGAAATAGGAGAGTGTGAAAGCCTAGTATTTTAAATAAATGGGACACTTGGATGCTTTCTGTAATGATGACCGCATTGGTTTTATTCTCTAGGGCTTTCTAGTATGCCTCAAAGTCTGATGTTCCCTGAAGGTGTTTGTAGGTTTTTCTGAAGTCCTACTTGTTGGTTCAGTCTCTTGCATCTCTTTAGTTCTCTCATGTTCAAGTCAAAATACCTCAAACTCAGAAAGCTAATGATTAGTTTAAGCTTTTGATAAAATAGTTTTTTCTATACAGCACTTCCTGATCTTGTTTCTTAACCCAGCTGTCACTTTGGTCGGAGTTGACTTGCTTCGTGAGTGTGGAAGGGCCATGGCTTGGGGAAGGCAGGGCGGTACGGGCCTGTGCAGCTGTTCGATGGCATGAGACAATGTCTGCTGGCTTGCCGGGCTCCTTGCAGAGGCTGTGGAGCGAGCTGCTCGGTACAAGAAGGTCATGGTCTTCCTGCCGTAATACCTTGCCTTCAGGATTTACGATTTTCACTTGCTGCTACCAAAACAGGAGTGAAACGATGCGAGAATCCTTTGCATGCACACAACTAATTTGTGCTACCAAATTGACTTCAGACTACTGAAGCCCTAATTGTTAGCCATCATTTCAATAAGAAATAATTTGGGGTCTTAAAAGCAAGAAACAACCATTAGATGAAACTGCTACCACAGAAGTGTCGATCACGGTAGGCAGCAGCAATCCTTCAGATTAAATGTGATAAATACCAGTGTTTACCTCCACCACAGAGTCTAGAAACAGCAGCCTGTTTTTATTTGTTAGGCAAGTACATCTGCCTCCTAAGAGATTAAGCTTCAGAATGAAGTCAGATTTCTCTTTAAAAACCCAGCAAAACTTGTGACCTTTGAGTTTACAGTTTATAACACAGGAGCTGTAATAAGGGAAACTTGTCATTACAACACCGTTGGGCACGTTACAGGCCGAAGGTGATGTATTCAAAATTTTATTGCAGAGTGCCTTCTAAAATTGTGCCTTCTCCCCCTTAGCTGTTCGATCTACTTGTAATTCTTAAACCAGGCCCTCTGAGATGCTTTAAAAACAACAGCATGCCACTGAAATGGTTTAACTCCTAGTTGTTCAGTTAGGCACATTTTAACATATGGAATGGTGACCCTTAAATGCGTACTGTTCTGTGTGTAAACTTTGTGTTTTATTGGCATTCATTCATATTTCTTGTGAAACAGCTGGTGAGTTCCTGTAGCCTTTCAAGTAGGTATGAGGGTCTGTCTTTTAAAGTAAGAAAACTGACTCTGCAGGGCAGGTGGCCTCGGACCTTTTCAGTGTGATTTCCAGGTCGCTTTCTCAGTAAAATTGCTTGCCATTATTATAATGTTATAAGCAACTTCCTCTGTCCCCCAGGAAAAATGTCATGTGATGGCTTGAAGCTGTGGAACATACACAGTGCTGTGGGTTTCAAACTAAAGTATGCAAAGGCATATTATATTTTTCAGTATCTTAAAAGCTGTTTTTTTGAAACAGATTAAAATGGCACAACAACTGAAAGATGGGGACAGTTTTTATCACTGCAACCTCTTGGTATGTCAATCTGTCCAGTCTTCATTGGACTAATTAGATTAAACAAAGGCTTTCCTGAGATAATCACTTTGCAAGCCTTTTCCTATGTTACAGCAACCAGCTTTAGTGTGTTGTTGAAGGTCAAATGCTAGTACCAGGTAATACTTAATATCTGAATGCAAAGTCTTCAAGCAGATGTAAAAATTAAATTGAATGGCACAGGATATATAATTGCTGGAGCTTTGGCTCTTGAGGTATGAGTTTGCTTAAGTGTTTTAAGATTTGATTTTCTTAATCAATATTAAGATGCATTTCCTGTAGATTGGTGAAGAGAGTATTAAATGCAAATTCAATAACAGGAGAGGCTTGGATAGGGCTCTAAGGTGTGCTAGGACCTGTGCATCTCGGCAATAGCATTTATACCACTCTTAAACTCTGCTGTTCACATTTGATTGTCAGTGTGTGGCCACTGCAAGCTGTCACTTCAAGGTAGCCTTAATTTTAAAGAAAGTACAACACAGATTACAGCTTTCTTCCAAACAAGGAATTTCTAAATTACTAATTCCTAAATACTTTCACCTACGAAGGACTATTTTTGGAGTAATTTTTGAAGCACACTTAATGTTCGGGCCTGCCTCAAAAGTAGCCGCTTTTGGGGGCGGGACAGGGGATTAACATGGGTTTATATTTAAGGTGGTGTTACAAGAACATTTCAAGAAACACATTACAGCTTCTAGCTTGGTCAGCACAGTATGTTCTGGTGGCACTAAATAGAGTTGTAATCTATAGTCTCTTCATGCTTTGGTAAACGTCTCTACATGTAGACTTCTGTTCAGAGCGTGTCCTTTTTCCAGGCCAACTACAGAGGCTCCTGAGGTTACTGAGCTTCTAATAACTGGTAAAATGATCTGGCCTTTGTTTCATGGGTTACGGTTTTGAATTATTGTCTTTGGTAACAAAGCACATTCACTTAGTGGTAAATACTAATTTGATTTGGTTAAGGAATTTAAGATGCAGTGCTTCTCGTAGGCAGCCGCTGTGACATGACATGTCAGTGAAGCCGTCGCAGTCGTGGAGCATCAGGGTCCTGTCAGGGACACTTCCACAAATACCTGAGTCCTGCCTATGGGAGTGTGTGCTGCTGCTACAGCAGGCTGCCTCTGCGGCACAGGATTTTCAGTCACTGAGTGTGACAGACAATAGCTTTGAAGTTGCTCCTACTCTCAGTGATATGTAAACAAAGGATTATCCAAAAGTTGATGTGCCTAATGAAAGACAGACTTCTCTTAATCATCTTCTGTGCAGCTTCTTTGAGCTGGACGCTAACATAACTTAAACTGAATTAAACTTTGAATAAGCGGGAACTTCAGCAGTGGTGTATAAGTGGCCTTTAGTTTCTGGAATTTAAATAGTGATATATTAGAAGATTGGAAGTTTGAGGCAAGTTGCTTTAAACTATAGTATTTAAGAGCTCGTGCTACTCAAATAATATATCTCAAATGGCTGCTGCAAGAATTAAGAATTCAAACACTAGTCAAAACAAATAAAATATTCCAGTAATTGAAGAGATAAATACTATTAGATTATCTATGCAGTTTAAAAATATGCTGTCTTTTATGGTACTTGAATTTCACTGTTTATAGTTGCATTATGCATCACCGCTTTGTTACAAAAGTGGACTGTTGGAACTTGCTGTAACAGGAAGTGATTGAATGTTGCAAGGTTTGACATCAAAACTGTATTAAGGACATTTCTTAAAGAAGGTTGTAGTGAGATTTTTCTGTAGGAATTGGCAAAGAAACTGTATTAAAAGTCTCTTCTGTACCTGTGTGCTGAGAGGCTTTTATACTGTCCGTTGAAATGCCTGGTAAAAATGGACGACTGCAGCAAATTCCTTCTGGTCTGATTTGGTGTAACAATTGCTAATCTAAGTTTTTATCATTTGGAGCAACACTGTTTTTGAATTCACTGAATTTGAAGAGTCTTTGCGGTGTTCCTCTCAATTTTCCACTGCTATTTCCTAACATGGGTGTGTCAAGTAGTCTGTGCCGCTGTCAGAGCTGATCTGCAGAGCCACACTGCCTGTGTAGTGTTAATGTCAGCTTATTGAACTTGTCTGTGAACCCGGGGGTCTGTTGGTACCTTTGGACATCACTGAGGTACTTGAGAACATCTGAGAACCCCTTTTAGTATAATCTGTTAGTAATAGCTAATCAGTGGACTGTTATGTCCTAACAAAAATGGATCCAGATGCATAGAGATGATAGAACTGAATGCAAAGCAGAGTAGGGGCTATGATTCAGCACTGTTATTGTTCTTCAGGTAACTTGCATATGAACACAAGTCTTGCTATGGTCCAGTATTCAGTCTCAAATCTTTTCGGTGCCGGACAAGCAGTGACTAGAGCTGCAGCTTTTCCTAACCTCACGTCTGCACTGGGATTTGGGTGTATTTGGGCCTCAAGTGCAGGGCTCCTGCTGGAGGCTTGAACAGAGCTTTTCTTAATTAAAATTAAATCAAGTTTGATGTAATTAGTGGTGGGGCATTCTGCTTGGTCTATTTTTGCCTAATTAGTAGCTGCAGCATCTTCTCCTTAGCTATACAAACACGTTTGCCTGATCTGCTTCTTGTTATACCGTCATAGCTTATGATCAGATGCCAATTGATAAATTCTCCTAGGCTACTAGTTGGTCAACAGCATCTGGCTTTTGGGCATTAAATGAAGAAGTTGTGTGGCTTTAAAGAGCACTCTTTTGTACATGATTTGCATGAATTTCTTCACTTACAGGATACTATAGCAGGACATGTTATAGTCAGCTGAAGAATGTGTGTTAATGAAAACCGCACCCTGGTGTGCCGGTCTATTGCCATGGACTCTTCAACTGTAGTAAATTTTTTTTTTTCTGCAAGTAGCAGAGAAAGCGATGAAGGTTTAAACTGAATTTTTAAACTTGGTACCTTGATGTTGTAGGATGTTGCAAGTTTTATGCAAATGAATATTAATTGCTTTATGCTTTTTGTTGTTCTCCAGAAAACAGCTATAGACAGTGCTTTTATAGGAATCTCCCAGTGATAGGAAAAGAAGAGTGGTGGCAGTTCTGCTGGAGATGAGACTCACTTGTGGTCAGGTGACATCCCTTCAGGGTCTTCTGAGCATTAGTGGTTGTTTTCAGTGCAAATACAGTACTGTGGCTCAGCGCTTGAAACGATAGATGGACTATAGCTGAAGCTGATTGTTTCCAGAGCAGAAAACTGAGACTTTCCTGGAACCAAGACCTTAGATTTTTGGTAATTAGGTGCTTATACCTGGACCTCAACATAGACACGGTAGTTCAGCTGAACTATCCTCTAACATTGTAGGGCAATAGCCAGAAATCTTTTTCTTCGCTGTTTTACTCTTTGCCTTCATAAAGCAATGCAGTCAGTGGTAACTGTTTCCCTTTGCTAGGCATATGACACCTGAGGGTCTTGTTGACCTGGAAGTGTCCAAATTATTGTTCATCTGAGCCTGACAGTAGTCACGTCTCATGGGGGAATATATTGTTACTTGTGCCCCATTATGTCGATAAAGCTGACTTACATGATCAGACTTCTGTCTTCTGCACACAGCAGATCTTTATATAGGCATGAAGTGTTTGTGCATTCACTATACTGTTGTGCAGATACATGGGTACATGCAAGATGTGTCAGCTGAGCAGGAATTAAATATAGAGTGCTTGGGCAGGTTAAGAATCCTGTGGGTAGATGTTAATTTCTCAGCTGCAGTGCTCTGATAATCAGATGGAAGAGCTGCTCTTAGTCTCCCTATCCCTTCTGTAGGAAAGCGGTATTGTGCAATTTTCCCGTCTGTTCAAGGAATTAAATGCAGATACTGTGGGAGGCTTGAGTTGTGATGAAATGGGCTGGAGGGGAGGCTAAAAGTGTTTGGACACGAAAATGCATTAATACCTAAGTCTGCCTGAAGATATACTCCTACTTACACTACAAAAGTACTTCACGCATGGGCTACCTTAGTGGTGAAACTGTTTACCTTGAGGTTTGCACAAATGAATTCATGGCAACGCACAAAAAGCTTGCTCATCCCAAACTGTAAGGTGACAGCTTTGGTGAAAAGTTGGGATTTTTAACTTGAGCATGTTCTTACCCCATGTGACATAAGTGGTAGATGCTTCAGCCTCCCTGGAAACAGATTTACTTCCAGGTGTTTTTAAGTTTCCTCTTGATGATGAACGGCATGGATATGCCAAGCAAAATGCAAGACTTAAAGGCAACAGCTATTCTAAGAAGTTAAGCAAGTATAATAATGCAAGGTTATTTTGGGATGGGAAACATCCATTTTATGCCTCGTCACTCTTGCCAGCTGAATGCTAACTAAAAATAGGAATATAGGAAATCTGAAGGAATTGTCCTTAAGCAGAAATTTGTTCTGTAACCTCAATACGAAGAGTAGGGTTGTTTTGCAATGTATTCCAGTATAGCTGTTATGTAACTCAATGTATATTTATTCTTTCCCTAGACTGTACATGCCATTTGGCTTGGGGAACAGAATGCGCCATGGGACAACCTCAAAGATATCTCTCCAGACGGGGTCTCTTACTTGGGTGATGTGTCTCCTCTCCTGACTGTCTTCATACCCAGAGGATTTATTTTCCTTTTGGAAATATTTTAAGTTGAAATCTTGTTCCTTTCTGGAAACTGTCTACGCTAAAGACTGCATGCATCATGGGTGATATGGCAAACAACTCCGTTGCGTACAGTGGTGTAAAAAATGCTGTAAAAGAAGCTAATCATGGAGATTTTGGAGTTACTCTTGCAGAGCTCCGTTCTCTTATGGAACTTCGAGCTACAGATGCACTGCATAAAATACAGGAATGCTATGGAGATGTACATGGCATCTGTACAAAATTGAAAACTTCACCAAATGAAGGTAAGTCAATTTTAACACTATTATTGAGGAAACTCCATTTAGGAAAAACCTTAGTCAAGCAAACTACATCTCTTTTAATATATCAAAGTTTTAAAAAGTATTTCACTTACCATAATAAAATACAGCTTCTTACTCCTCTAAGGCAGAGGTATTCACTGTTAATAAGTAAGCAAGAGTGTTTCAATTGGTCTGACTCATGTGAGATGTTGGATTAGTAGTGAAGTTGCACTTTCCCATAAAGTTAATTGGCGTAGGCATCCACGTATGGAATAGCAATGCAACATAGCAATGTTTAACTTACTGTGAAAGTGTAAGTTTTGTGAATAGCTCATATAACCTATAATTCGCAATTCAGATCATGCTGTCATAGAACACAAGGTTTTAATAGCCTAATGCAGGGCTTGCTTATGCTTCTGTGTTGCTACCTAGTTCTTATATTCTCTGATGCAACAATTTTTAAAACTTACATATGTTTTCTATTTGTTGAATTGAATTCGTAATAGCAGGATCTAGTTTTTAAGTCTATAGTATTTCTGTAGATTTCATTTGATCCATGCAAAATAACAATACAGCTTTAGGCACTAAGAGGTACTGTCACTATTGGTAGTAGGTTTGCAAAGTGATCACACAATCTTATCCTCTAGAAACAGCATCTTTAAAAAAGTCTTTGCCGTGTTGGACTTGGTGGCATTCTTGGCTACCTGATGTTTTGCTCTTTATAGAGTTATTACTCCAAGATAAACTGTACAAATGTGAAGAAGGAAATAAATGTATCAAGTCTCCTTCCTGAAAGGTTTCCGGAAGTTTTCCTTAAGATCTGTCCCTCTCTTACTACTTTCTTCCAATGTGAATGAAAGCTATAAGCTTTAATTTGTGAAAGATGCAAGTCATATTGCTTAAGTTATCTAAACTGTAGTATCCTGTACAAATGTTTTTACATATTTTTATCCAATATAAAAATGTAACGTATCTAACTTCAAATAAACTTAACGTGAATGCCTGCTGTTGATAGTGATTGAGAAGTACCAAAATCAAGATTTTTGCCAGATCGTGGTGTCTCCGTATTTAAGCACTCACAAAGATTTCAACCAGTGTGTTGTCGTGCTGGTAGCAGTAAAGTACCTGCGGTTTTAATCCTGTAGAGCTGTTATTTTCCGTTCTTCAGAAATGCTATGGAAAGGCTTCTCTCCTTGGATCAGGAGCAGACTACTAATGCCATAAGGTATCTTGGGTACATCTGCATTTAGCACGTTTTCTCTTGATCTTGGTCTTGATCTTGATCTTTGGCTTTTGAAGCCAAACTCCTGACTTCCAGGCTCCTGAAATTATCTCGGTAGATGAACTGGGTTCCTCTTACCAAACTGAAAGTAGCCAGCTCTCATACCTGACCTAACAGTGAATGGGAGTAAACCAGTTTTAGGCTGAAGAAGAAATTTTTAAAACATGAAGAGTGCAAACTTCTGTTCCTTGGCATCAGTGGAGTTAAGAAGTTTTTAGTGCACGTGTGTGAAGCGCTGCTGTGTACGAGCAGTGTAACACCTCCTCGCTAAGAGCAGCAGTCTCTCGGTACTCTGTTGACCTGTTGCATAGTATTGGAAGGCAGGTTCCTTTCTCAGTGAAAAGGGCTGTAGTTTTCTAGAGTCAGGAGCTGAACTGAAAGTTGAATCCTGTTTTACAGCAATCAGCAAGTTTTAAGGCCCATTATTACTGCAGGCTAGGTGGGCATATGATTGTAGACGGCCACGATGCAGTAAGCACCAAATACCTGGTATACTGAAGGATTCGCTGTGTGTCCCTTAAAGTAACAAGTGGGTTTAACACATGGGAATGATGAGTGTCAGGGTACTGAAACTAGAAAGGGTTAGATGCCCTAGATCCTGCTGTACTGAGGACTGCGCGATCAAGGCCTTTCCCTTTCAAAAGGAATTGACATTTAGATGTACTGTCCTGCAATCAGTTAAATACAATCACTAACATGATAAAAGGGCACCATCTTTTTTTTCTTGTGGGAGAGCAGCTCATAAGCACAGCAAGGCCTTGGCAGTTGATTGTGATAATTAGCTCAGAAAAGGTTAAGTAAGATGAGTTAGAGCAGTGTCCTCTACAAAGGTGTCATTTAGGCTCTGAATCACTCCATAAACCTTTAGAGAACCAGCCTCTCTGTCAGGTGAGCTGCTACAAATTTCTCTGAGGTAGTACTGGAGAGTTCTTGTAAAAGTAGAACTAGATCTCCTCTTTTGTCAAATTCAAGTTGTAAGTATAGAGATGGAGACATTTCTAATGGAGAGAATCTAGGCAAGATCTTTGCAGAAAACTGCTATGTGACTAGGTCTGGCTCTCTAAAATCTTGTGTGTACACTTGCAAGGCCCTATGACACGTCTTCGTCTTCAGAAGCTTTCTTTATGATACGAAATGCTGACTCATGTAATCACTGGGCGCTTCATGGCAAAAGTACCAGGTAGTTCCAAAATGCCATGCGGTGGATGAGTTCAGCTTGTATAATTTCGTACTTTGAAGTTGTTGACAATGTAAGGCAATGTCTGTTTTCAGGCAAAATCTGTATCAGACCTAACTGATTTGAAAAGAGAAATGGGAACTGTCCTTTACCAGTGATATTTTTATTATTAAAATAATTTAATGATAACCATTGATATTTCCACAGATCTACATCGTTTTCATTGTCTAGTAACTTCTAGATTTTTAATAAAATTTGTGTATGAAGCTTTAACTAGTCCGTTGCCTAATACTTTTCAAACTTAACCCCACGTAACACAAATCACCCTAGTTAAGATACGTAGTAAACAATATAATGGCAGTAGTTTCAACCTTAGGACTCTAGATTGTAAACTACGAAGTTGCCAGCTGCATGGTAAACGTAGCAAGTTCAGCAATGGTGTATGGTGGTAGTATGGCAAACACTAAAAATACAAATGCTTTTTGTCTTTGCTAGGCTTATTTACTAATCTTCACTAAGTGGTTGTGATAGTAGCTTGACTTTATATAGCCTTGTTGGAAAATGCTCTTCGTTCTTCAAAGACCATTGCTGTATGCTTTTGATGTTCTGCATCCTGGTACCCTGTGAAGGGAGGAAGAAAGTGGTCCCACTGACAATAAGTAAATAATCTTCCAGACTCTGCCATGCTAAAAGGAAGAGATAGATGGTACCTGTTGCAGAATAGCAATATGGTCTAGCCTTTTGGAATGGCCAAGCTGTCCTGAGTTTCTCAATCCTCTCCTATAGCTTTATTTTTTCAAAATGGTCTTACAGTGCTCTTTGAGTTGAGTGAAAGTAAGCACCTCAGAGCTTGAACTTCAAGAAGTGTAGTGTTATGGCTAGCCACTAAAATTACTCCTTTGTATTAAACCTCCAAGCCTGTGAATTCAATGTGAATCTAAGAGTGTTTGAATAAATCTGATTTATTATATACAGTAAGTTTAATTTGTTTCACTTTTGAAAAGACTTGCACTCCATATTTTGCTTTTCAGTTAAGTGATTACATAGCAGTTGTTAGTATTTAAAACTGAGCTTTGCAGTTCTGTAGTCTTTGGAAAGTGTCGTGAAATACCATGTGATGGTTCTAGGAAGTGTCTGCTAGAGGTGTTAAATACCCCACTTACGATGCAAGCCAGTTGCAGAGGATGCAAGAGGTTCTTATTGATTACCTGGTGTGTTTGCAATGCTTTTATCACTAAGCAGTTGGGTTAACTACTAAAAAAACTGCTACTAGGAAAATTGTTGTATTTTAAGTAGGTGACAATAACCTTGGGGGCAATACGATTGCAGTATCCAGATCTTTGCTCTGAACATGGCTGGACGTTTGGACATTTTGCTTTGAAAAATGAGCTCTGAATGGCAGGTTAGGTAGCTGGAAACTGTTGAAGGAGTAAACAGGAGGTGTACTTACAGAAGATTTTGAGTGCACGACCTTGCACTGAATCACGGAATCACGGAATCTTCAGAGTTGGAAGGGACCTCTAGAGATCATCTAGTCCAACTCCCCTGCTAGAGCAGGATTGCCTAAAGCACATCCCTCAGGGCTGCATCCAGGCGGGTCTTGAAAATCTCCAGAGAAGGGGACTCCACAACCTCCCTGGGCAGCCTGTTCCAGTGCTCTGTCACCCTCACTGTAAAGAAGTTTTTCTGTGTATTTGAACGGAACTTCCTGTGTTCTAGCTTGTGCCCATTGCCCCTTGTCCTGTCACTGGGGACCATTGAAAAGAGCCTGGCTCCGTCCTCCTTAAACCCACCCTTTAGATACTTGTAAACATTAATCAGGTCCCCCCTCAACCTTCTCTTCTCCAGGCTAAAGAGTCCCAGCTCTTTCAGCCTTTCCTCATAAGGGAGGTGCTCCAGTCCCATAATCATCTTGGTTGCCCTACGCTGGACTTGCTCCAGTAGTTCCCTGTCCCTCTTGAACTGGGGAGCCCAAAACTGGACACAGTACTCCAGTTGTGGCCTCACCAGTGCAGAGTAGAGGGGGAGAATGACCTCCCTCGACCTACTGGCCACAGTCTTCCCTATGCAGCCCAGGATGCCATTGGCCTTCTTGGCGACAAGGGCACACTGCTGGCTCATGGATAATTTGCTGTCTACCAGGACCCCCAGGTCCTTCTCCTCGGAGCTGCTTCCCAGCATGTCCGCCCCTAACATATACTGGTGTTTGGCATTCTTCCTTCCCAGGTGCAGGACCCTACACTTGCTTTTGTTGAACCTCATTAGGTTCTTCTCTGCCCAGCTCTCCAGCCTGTCCAGGTCACGCTGGATGGCAGCACGGCCCTCTGGAGTGTCATATACTGGTGTCATATTCTGGAGTGAATATACTTGGTATTCCTTTATTTTTAAGGACTTGGCTAACTCTTGAAGCATGTAGTGCCTTTTAGTGAAGGTCCCTCACTCTTGCCTGCTAGTTACTGTTCCTTAAGGATGGTACAAGAGTTGAGGCTCTGAAAGAAACATGCCATATTAGAAAGAAGATAGGTACAAAACTGAGGTGACAGACCCTGCACAGTGTTAAATATGGGCTCTACATGAAAGGAGATAGAAAAAGAAGATTCAAAAGAGCAAACAACTGCTGTCCAGGTGGAAGCAGCACCATTAAGTGCCTGGAGAGCTTCACCAGCTTTTAATAGTATTTTATATTATAATTAAATAATACACAAACACAACATTTATAGTCTTTTATTTTATTGATATATTAAATATTTCATTATAAATGTTACATTAATTGTAGGATCCTAGGATGTTATCTCTGAATACAGAATCCCTACAGTGGGAACCAGAGCTGGCTTCACAGGCTGTGGTCTTGCTAAAGCTCCATGGTGCTACTCAGTCTCGATAGTAGTAACTCTGCTAATGATGTTGTCTTGAAAACTTGTTTACTTTTTACGAAGGTATGTCTGTTACTATTAATTCTGTTGCTATGTCATATTAAGTGCAAGTAGGTAGACCATCAACTTACTTTATATTGGCAGAGTGTGAATTATAAAATATAGCTGATTTTCTGTAGTGACTCAGAGTTAGTGATAATACTTATGAAATTATACTTGAGATATGGCTTTTCAGAATTGTTACTGAAATATGGAGTGGGACTTCGCTCTGTGAATGGGAAACCTCAGTCACTTCTAATGGGAGGGTGAAATGCAAATAAGTGTCACTAACTTTGTCTTATTATTAAATAGGTTTAAGTGGAAATCCAGCAGATATAGAAAGGAGAGAAGCAGTTTTTGGGAAGAACTTTATACCTCCTAAAAAGCCAAAAACATTTCTTCAGTTAGTATGGGAAGCACTACAGGACGTTACACTAATTATATTAGAAATTGCAGCCGTAGTATCCTTGGGCCTTTCTTTTTACCAGCCTCCGGGAGGAAATGAATCACGTAAGTAAACTTTTTAAAAAGTAGGTCTCTACCTGTATTATACTACTGACTTTTACAGTCCAACATGCCTGTACTGTAAATCTGATTGGAGACTGTAAGTCAGTGGAAAAGCAGCTTATTGTTTTCTTTTTGAGAGAATGTTACTAAAACTCTAGCTTGCCTTAAAAGGGCAACATGAGAGATTTCCCTTATCATGATCTGGTATCACTCTGACCAAAATAATGCCAAAGGTAAAGTGCAAGCAGCAGGAGCAAGGACTTGTCTTAGATCCTGTCATGTTTCTGTGCAAGTGGTTTTTTTTAGCTTTGCCTCAAATATTTAAGCAATTTATTATTTGCGGTCATGTGCTTTCTTTGGGGAGTCAGCAAGTCTTAAATTTTCCTTGATTTGCAATATGACACTGGTAACTTTCTAATTTAAGAAATTAAGCTATATTTGTACTTCTAAATGGAAGATGAAGGGATCTGGCCTTCATTGAACTGAATTTTTGCAATGATATCTGACTTGCTAATATAAAGTAGGAAATGCTGAGAAAGCAGAAGGTTGTTAACTAATTGTCTAGCGTGGCTTTCTTATGCCATTATTAAACAGGATAATAAAGACACATAACTTTCTATATCAACTTTTCTTACGTTCAGATAAGCAGGGATGTAAATTCTAGGTGGTTTAACTTCCCTGAGCTGCTCTAGCTTTCAGATTCTTTAGCTTTGTCTGTGTTACCTTTACTGAAAATAAATGTAAAATTGCAAAGAAGGCTAGCATGGAAAATGTTTAGCAGCTATTAGAAGTTTTTCTGTTTGGCAAAACTTTTTTTTTTTTTTGGTTGAAATAACTATCTGCTTGAACTTTCTTAAATCTAAAACCTGTCTTCTACAGTATGTGGATCAGTAAATGTTGGTGAAGAAGAGGAGGAATCTGAAGCAGGTTGGATTGAAGGAGCAGCAATCCTCCTATCTGTAGTTTGTGTGGTATTAGTAACAGCTTTCAATGACTGGAGTAAAGAGAAACAATTTCGGGGATTGCAGAGCCGTATTGAACAAGAACAGAAATTCACAGTCATCAGAGGTGGCCAAGTCATCCAAATACCAGTAGCTGACATAATTGTTGGAGATATTGCACAAGTGAAATATGGTAAACTTATTTTTAAAGTTGAATTTTCTTTTATTTTTAAAAAAGGAACTGCAGTCAACATACCCAGTGATCTTTCGTAGGTGATCTTTTACCGGCTGATGGTGTACTCATTCAAGGAAATGACCTCAAAATTGATGAAAGCTCACTGACGGGAGAATCTGATCATGTTAAGAAATCTCTGGACAGAGATCCTATGCTGCTGTCAGGTGTGTAACATTTCACAATTCTTGCAGAAAATGTTTATTTATTTCTTTTTTCCTGGGGGTAAACTGGTTATTTAAAATTTTGAAGTTAAAATCTGGCAGACTGGACCTTATCTAGGCTGACTCCTAAAAGTATCCAAAGCCAGTGCAACTAGTACAAAACTTGGTAAAAGCAAGCAGACTCTTAAAGCTGACAAACATTTTGTGTAGTTGCTTATGGTTTTATTTTCCTCATAGCTTTGTCAATTAAAGCTCATGGGGAACACAGTGGTATATATACACATCTTATGGTTTCAACAACATGACGTTTGAGAGCGCGTTTCCTTTGTGCTCTGCCATATGACCGCTCAAGTCTCAGTGGAAAACTTCATTCAATCTTTCAGGTACACATGTGATGGAGGGCTCTGGAAGAATGGTAGTTACTGCTGTAGGTGTGAACTCTCAGACTGGAATCATCTTTACCTTACTTGGAGCTGGAGGAGATGAAGAAGAGAAGGAGAAGGAAAAGGAGAAGAAGGACAAGAAAAGTAGGCATAATAATCTTAAATCCCTGGGGAGGGAGGGGTGAACTTTTGACTGTTTCTGGATAAAAACGTGTTCTAGTCATCTAGAGCCAGAAATCTTTCGTTAAACCTCATACTTTCAGTAGGTTTCACAGGAAAAAAGCCCCAGGTCCAGTGACCTGAGAGTACACCACTACTAATAACTCTTCTCACTTGGATTTCTAATTAAACTTCAGATCTCGTTGATCAATTAGAGGCTGGAAAGTTTACAACTCCTAACCAGCCATACCATGTATGAATTGTTAAACTGCCATCTTGTGTAACTTCAAAGTACACTCATGTCTAATACCAAATATTTATTTATGGCATACAGGTTATTACCAATAACTCAACCTAATAAGTATCTAGTTCTGCTTTTGATGTATAGAAAATGTCCTCTATATGGAGTTCTTCTACAACACTTGAAGGGGAAAAGCTTGTATCATTGATACATGTGAATATCTTAAACATATATAAGACTGATTTTGAAAAAAATGAGCAGACAGATTGTTGTGCCACTCTTTCTTCCAGAGCTGAAACTTTGAATGTTCAGAGATACACAAAAGGCAAATCCCTAGCAGTACTTTTCTGTAAACTTTTTTTTTTTTGAGGGATGAAGGGCTTGTAACCCAGAATATTTTGGAGCCCTTCTGTGAAATGGGTTATCTTCCTTGTTCTGAAGGACTTGCTTAGTCGCTGGAATTAGAAGGGCACTTACCTAAGCCGCAGCCTTTATCCTGAGAATCAAAGCTTGGAAATGTTAAGCAGTAATGTTTTAATATAAGCTCTCCCACGGCGTGTTCAGGACCAAGCTTCACCACAGCAAAATTTTTTCTAGGAACTGTTGTGAGGCCTACTCATGGGCCTGAGCCTGAGGATTCTTGGCAGAAAAATGTACTTTTTTCATCAGAGGACTATGAAACAGTAATGGAAAGCCATAAATGGAAAACCACACACAGAAATGCATTTAGGAATCTCTGTGGCCTTCAAACTAAGGAGGCAATTGTTGCAATGTGTGCTTGGTGCAGGAATTAGGATTGAACTCTGCTTTTTGTCTCGTCCTAATCCACAAATACTTTACAATTCTGACCCTTCGTTTCTTCAGAAGTAAGTTGTAGGAATTGTTACAAGAAGAATCGAAGGTTCAAAACTAGTTTCAAGCTCAGTCATGGTAGTGAAGAGCAAAAGTTGACCTGCAACACTTCCAGGGATTAGTGTGGAACAGTTTTTATCCTTTGCTCCTTCCCTTACAGAGCAAGGAGAAGGAAGGAAGCAACAGTACCAGCTGTTACAGGAGATATGAAGAAGAGTATAGCTTTTATTAATAGTCTGCCAGTGTTTATTATTCTGTAAGCAGAACTCTTTTTGACAAGTAGCGTTCTGGTGTATCCTAGGGCCTGAATTTCTGTGATTTTTTTTTTATTTTTTTTTTGTCTTTCAAGGTAGACAACTTCCTCTTTCCCTTAAGTTAGGTGCCTAATAAGATTCTCCTTGGTAAAACTCAGGTTAAACTAAATTAGCTTCTCTGTGAATGTTAAGGAGATTAAAGTGGCTATTTTTAGTTGGCTGTGTATGGCTTGGTTCACAGTGAAAGCAAACGTATGTACAAGGAGTTAGAAGTAACACAAGTGTAGAGCTTTGCTCATGTAAGAGGGAAAGGGGAACTAGGAAAGAACAAATACTAACTTAGGAGACTATGATGAGTTCTTAAGAAGTCTGAAGTGGCATCTTGTGGAGAAGGTGAACATGCCTTGTGGTTTTTTCCTCCTTGGCTGTTCTGCGGATGCTCGAGGGGAAATTTTATGTATCAAAATCAGACTATGTCTATAGTAATAATGTAGTGGAGGTATTAAATGTCGTGCCACACGTGCTGCTTGATAATTTGATTTTCTTCTACCTGAGTACTTTCATACATTTCAGCCTACATAACCTAAGGCTGAAGACTTAATGAATTACCAGTGATACTGAAAAATTCTGGGTTTTGTTCTAAGTTCCCCAATTTTGTGCTTTCATTTCAGGTTATTGCAAAAAGTAACTATAACCATTGCTTTCTCTACTTAGGAGAAACGTTTGTCTCTTGCCAAGGTATTATCTAAACCTTTTTACCTGAAAACCCCAAAAAAGAAGGTAGTGTGTGCCCCTCTGCCCCAATAAGCTACTCCTAATGTTTGGTCTTCTGGTTACCTTTAATGTTTCACTCATTAATGTATTTCATTATTTCACTGTCCTTCTTTATGGTCTCTTGTTGAGCTCCATTCCTGCACAGAGGTAGGAGTGATATTTTTATTATGAACTTGAACTATTCTCTTAGCGGTGGAATATTGGTATGTTGCCAACAGATTATGTTCATGCTTGCGTAAATAGGGTTAGCATAGATCCAGTAATCCAGTGCTGTGCCTCCATTAAGCTTTGGTGTGGATTTATAAGTATTTTATACTACAGTAGCTTCTGCAATGTTGTACGGAATCACTGATTCTGGAAGTGAGGTCCTACAGTTCATTTACAGTAGTAGTCAGATACAGTTGCCAAGTGTTGGAAGAACAGAAAGCAAGACTGAGGCCATCAGAATCACTTTAACGTCACAAATTTCTTTCCTAGAAAAATGTTTAGGCAAGCCTTTTAAAAGCTTTCCTCACAAGTAATAAATATCTGTATTCGTAATTTGTGCAAACTTAACTGTGGTAGCATAACGCTGCGGCAGTCTTGTATGGGAAAACTAAAGTCCAAAAAAATGATGTGAGATGTTTCTGTGAGTTGACTTACACTTTTAAAGCCTTGGTTATGTCAGCACTCTGTCTCCAGCTTGTTCTGCATTTTTTTTCTGAAATGCAGTTGCTTGTTTCAGCATATGGTAATATATGCATTATATATAAACATAAACACTGAAATGAACTATGGACAGCCAATTTAAAACACAACTTGTTCCTCTTTCCAACAGGTAAAAAGCAAGATGGAGCTGTTGAAAACCGTAACAAAGGTAAGTGCATGTTCTCTGATCCTTTCTTGCCCTTCCGTGTTTTCTGAAAGTGTATGTAATAAATACATACTCTCTTATGAAAATGCATATTGAAGACTTGGATCCAAGGTGCTTATGGTAAAGATGGCATAAGTGAATTTGCCCAAAACAAACGCTTAAATGAACTTGTTAGTCTCAACATAGCTAGATACTACAAAAGTAAATGTTACCAATGATTCTTCAAGCTATCTTGTTGAGGTGAGTTAACCTTGGCTGGCTGCTGGATGCCCACCCAGCTGCTCTCTCTCTCTCCCCTTCCTCATCAGGATGGGGCAGAAAATAGGATGAAAAGCTTGTGGGTTGAGATGAGGATGGGGGCATCACTTACTAATTATCTTTACAGCTGGAGCATGCTCAACTTGGGGAAGACTAATTTATTGCCAATTAAAAATAAAGTAGGATGATTAGAAACAAAACCAACTAAAAACACTTTACCCCCACACTCCCTTTTTGTATAGGCTCAACTTCACTCCTGACTCCTCTACAGCCTTCTGAGGAGCACAGAGGGATGGGGAATGGGGTTTTTGTTCAGTTCATAACGCTTGTTTCCGCTGCTCCATTGTCCTCATGTTCCTCACCTGCTCCATGTCCGGGTCCCTCCCACAGGATGTAGTCCTTCATGAACTTCTCCAGTGTGGGTTCTTCCCACGTGGTACAGTCCTTTGTGAACAGACGGCACAAATGTGGGTCTCCCACAGGCCCACAGTTCCTGCCAGGAGCCTACTCTGGCATTGGCCCTTCACAGGCTGCAGCTTCCTTCAGGGTACATCCACCTGCTGTGGTATGGGGTCCTCCGTGGGCTGCAGTGTGGATATCTGGTCCACTGAGGTACTCCGTGGGCTGCAGGAGGACAACCTGCCCGACCATGGTCTGATCCACAGGCTGCTGCTGTCAGCACCTGGGCACCTACACCCAGTACGCTTGTTTAAACATTCACGTGTAGTATGGCATCTCTGGATACACGGTGTTGTGCAGTACTGGTGTTTAGTGCAGCCTGGTGTTATTAAGCTTTTGAAGTATCCCTGATTTTGGGTACTCCTCAATGACTAAACTTTATTTCATCTTAACTTCTAGCTAAAGCTCAGGATGGTGCAGCCATGGAAATGCAGCCACTGAAGAGTGAGGATGGTGGGGATGGAGATGAGAAAGACAAGAAGAGAGCAAATTTGCCAAAGAAAGAAAAGTCGGTTCTTCAAGGCAAGCTTACAAAGCTTGCAGTTCAGATTGGCAAAGCAGGTATGATGTATCAGTACCCTCCTTACGTTGATGTCACACATTTGAATAAAATTGGAATATGCATAGTTTGTAAGGTGATAACTTAAGTAGCTAGCCTTGACCGGTTTGATTATTTTAAATGCAAAATTCCAATGTGTCAAAGCATGCTGATGGCTTCTCAAGAGCATGTCATGTAGATGGCTTTTACTTTTCCTTGATTTAAATAGATTCAGGCTGTAGAGTGTCAGCTTCTGAGAGAGAAAATTCCAACTTCATAACATTGAACAACTGTTATGAAAGATGTTTTTAGGTAAGATATGGCATTTAGTGATGTACCTAGAGAACTACAAATTGAGTGAAGTCTGGAAAATGTGGTAGGGGCAACCAGGTTATCTCTGGTACTTCCAGGGGCTTAGGAATTTCCACTTAAAATATACCTTGCTGATATGTAACATTTTTATTGACTTTCTGCTATCCTTTAGCTTCCGTTTCTCTTCTGTGGGCTAATATTCAGCTGTCTTGTCAAAACATTCGGTAAACTGTTGTTTCTTGAAAGTAGACTAAAACAACAATGAAGTTCAGCGTAAATTTTGGGCTATATTGTCTAGTATGTAGAGGTTTAATTCAAATATTTCAGGATTTGTTTTTGTCTGTGTAGAACTGTTGAAAGATTTAGGCTAGAAGGAACTTCTAGAAGTCTTGTAGCCCAGCCCACAGCTCAAAAAGGGCTGACTGCAGCATCTGTGTCAGAAGACAGTTGTGGTGTGAGGACAAAGCAATTAAACTTTTAGCTTTAGCATTCCATAGTTATGTATAGCAATGTTAACTTTTCAGAGAAACTTGTACTAACAAATATTGAATAAAGCTTGTCCTGTTGCTCTGGGATGGTGCACACACTGAAGCATCTTTCTATGAAGAGCTGAAACTTCGGTGACTTCTGTTCCTTTATTCCAGCCAGGTCCATTTTCCTTCACTGTTTTCATGTGGTGTCTTAAGTGTGCCACCCAGCTTGCTAACAGCAGTTTTGATTTTGTCTTCCCAGTTACTCCCAGTTCATTGAACACTGTGCTTAGCTGCCGTATTTAATCCCACCTTCAGCAGGAAGCAGGGTGCAGACTGTCAGCAGCTTTCCCTACTGAATAAGTTAGCAGTATGATTGCTGAAGGCCTGCTGAATTATTTCATTTCTTATTCTGCTTGGTTAATTGACTTTATAGATGGGTGCCTCCTGTTCATAATTAGATCTATGCTTTTCAATTAAATGGGAAGGAAAAAAAGTTATTAGAAGTTTCTAGGTGCAATGCATGAGAAAATACTTGCACTGGAAGGTGGAACACCTTATGAGAGCTACCTCAGTGTTTCCTGTCTTGCCTGTTTAACATCTTAGTTATAAACTAACTTCTGTAAAGGCAGAATTATTTGCACTTGACTTATCCAGAGTCTGTATTGCCAAATATTTGAGATAATTTCTGAAAACTGTTTATTCTCTTTTTAACAAGGTTTGTTGATGTCTGCCATCACAGTCATTATCCTGGTGTTATATTTTGTAATTGATACCTTCTGGGTTCAGAAGAGACCTTGGCTTGCTGAATGTACACCAATTTATATTCAGTATTTTGTGAAGTTCTTCATTATTGGAGTTACAGTCTTGGTGGTGGCAGTACCAGAAGGTCTTCCACTTGCGGTCACTATATCTCTGGCTTACTCTGTTAAGGTAAGTGAATGGATGGGAGAACAAATTTTAATGGTAGGTGGTTGTATTCATCAGCTGTACAATCTCAGGTGAGATATGCTGCATCACGTATACATAACAGACCGGGGAGAAGCTTTACTCATTTCCCTGAACTTCATAAGAAATCTGACACAGTTTTTCTCTTAATCTCTGAATACACACTAATATGAACAGTGAGCAGTAACAGCCTGTTGTCGCCAACTAAAGATGAATGGGTCTAGCTCATAACATTGTAGCATTTGCTTATAATAAATAGATGCATTAGAGTTTGTGAATAACAAACTCTTCTGTGAACCTGAACTTCTAACGAACTGATGTGTTAAGCAACTACTACAAAAGTTTCCAGATTGATTCTCCTTGAGGACTGACTGTTGTCAAACATATAGCTTTCAAATAGCTTTCTGTTTATTATATAGCATGTTTTTTTGCTCTTTGCTGTCTTGATTTTCTTATTGCTGTAGCGTGCTGGGACTGATTATTGATCTGAAAATCCAATTGTAGATACTATGGCTGTTTAGGCTGTGTTCTAAAACTTAACTTACAGCACTAACTAGTCATAGTATTGTATCCTTTGAATTTACTCTTCCTCTTTGAGGTTAAAATACTATCCGAAACCTGTTGAGTAAAGAATTTGAAGTGATACTTAATCTGTGAAACTTCTGTAATCCTCACTATCTCAGCTGAAACATTAGGCTCCCAGTTTGTATTTAATTTTAAGTCTGACTCTAGCGTCTTTGAAATAATATCCTGTGATTTTCGGATAAGTCTGTAACAGAGCTTACTTATCGTTCTTTTAAGAGGAAAGACTTTTTTTAATGTTGTATCTGGTAAAGCTCAGTCTGTACCTCTCTATTGCTAAATATATCGTAAACTAGTTGCTCATAATAGTCTGAATAGTATCAGTAGTCGATGTGATATGCAGATACAGGAGATTAAGACTGTATTTATGAACCTTGTTCAAAACAAAATTTACTGTGATATAATAGACTTAAAGGTATCCTGACAGAATGTGGCAGCTACAGATTCTTCCTTGATGAGATGCCAGATAACTTAAAGGCTGAGTGTCTTCTGAAACTGCTGTGTAAGACTGGACACCCTAAATAAGGATTTCTGAAATGTGAAAGAATGGTCATGGATGGCTGTTGACTGCTTTTATTTCCTTAGAAAATGATGAAAGATAATAACTTGGTGAGACACCTGGATGCATGTGAAACAATGGGCAACGCAACAGCCATTTGCTCAGATAAAACGGGAACATTGACTATGAACAGAATGACAGTGGTCCAAGCCTACATCAATGAAAAGCATTATAAAAAAATTCCAGAACCAGAAGCTATTCCAGAGAAAATTATGGCTTACCTTGTGACAGGAATTTCTGTTAATTGTGCTTATACTTCCAAAATACTGGTAAGTGGATTTCTTCATTCTAATCAAGGTAACTAAACAACTTCCTCAAAAGATGCAAATTGTCTGGTGGCCGCGTGGTAGGCAGTTAAGTGTAAGCGTGTGGCAAAATGCAGTGTAAGTTATTTTGTATCTGCTGTAAATTGCTCAACTGTTCATTTGAGACTAAGCTTCAAAAATAGCTTATTTCAGTTGGAATTGGTAATTCAAAGATACCATCCCCAGAAGATAACTTCCTTTAAGTTCACAGTTGCGTCTAAATTTTTTAGAAGTGGGGCTGTTCATACCTTACTTGAAGAGCATCTTGGCTTGATTTGAGTGCTACTTCAAAGTAAGCATGTAAGAGTAGCATAACATTAGCTCGAATGTAATGAGACAATGCAAGTACAGATGAGGATTTTGATGGATTTTTTAGCCCAGATACTGCTGTATGGGTTTGTAGGCTGTATAGTTGTAACATCTTTGCTCATACCTTGTTTGAGACCTCCAAAATATTTTGAAATAAAAAGAATAATGGACTGTTACACATTTTACATACTTGGCTATTTAGCGTTTTTGCATGCGTCGTTTTCTGCAACTCGAAACATAGTTTCTTTGCTGTAGCTATTCCAATGTGTTGCATAACTTCTATTCTTTAAGGCAGTAAAAATAATAATTAGAATTTAGCTTAAAAAAATATTAATAAGTTAGCACTTCAAGATTTAGTAGAAGCTTCCACTTCGAATGCCTTTGTACAGGAATAGTAGTAAAACCCCAGTCCAAAAGCTATTTTCCAGCCAATAAAGATGCTACCTTGGCAAGAGTTTCCTCAGTAGCAGTACTTGAGGCGACACATCAAGATCACCAGCACAGATTTCTCTGAAACAAGACTGAAGTACTAATGAGTTAGAGCATGTGAGCGTTATAGAAAGAAAAAAAAAAAAAAAAAAAAAAAAAAGTAGCTGCATGTAAACTGACCGGGTCCTTTACTACTAGAATTTTAATCAAATTACATCCAATGCAGCCAGAGTTAGTCTGTTTTTCAGAATCACAGAGGGCTGAAAGGGACCTCCTGAGATCCTCTGGTCCAAACCCGCTGCTCAAAGCAGGGTCACCCAGAGTGCATTGCTTAGGGCTATGTCCAGTTAGGTTTTAAGCATCTCAAAGGATGGAGACTCTTCAAACTCTGGGCAACCTCATTAATTATTTGACAACCCTTAGAGTAAAAAAGGTGCTTCCTTGTGTTCAAATGGAATTTCAAGAGCCTTGGTTTGTACCTGTTGTCCCCTCATTGGGCACCACTAAAAACTCTGGCTTAGTAGTCTTTAGCCTTGTCCTGCTCGCCTGCCCCATTCAGGCATTTAATACATACTGGTAAGTTTCTCCCCCAGAGCCTTCTCTTCTCCAGGCTGAACAGTCCCAGCTCTCTCAGCCTGTCCTATGTCAGGTGCTCCAGTGCCTTTATCATCTTTGTGGCCCATAGCTGGACTTGCTGCTGGATGTCCATTGCTTTTGTACCAGGGAGCCCAGAACTGGACATCTTAAACTGCACATTAAAGTGAACATTTTGAAAGTGTGAGTATTCAGTACAGCCAAATACAAGATCTTGCAGCTCTGGACGATGAAGATGGATCACTGACTTTTGATTAATATATATAGTTCAGCTCTAGTTGCTTGAGGCATGTCAGGCTGAGTAAGTGCTTCTGCCTTTTTTGCTACAAACTACACTGCAATGTTATAGCTATGTAAGCTCAGAAATATCTTGAGAGGAATACTCCTTTACTTTTAGCACTAGTATGTGCATATTCCACATTGCTGAGCTTAGAAACTTGTTCTGGTATTAAAGGGTTGGAAACTTGTTTCTGAACTCTTTCCAGTTAAATAGGCCATGGCCTGGAAAACAGAACTCGTAGTGAGACTTAAGAGGCTTAAAGACTTAGTTTGTTCAGTAGAAGGCTAACAGGTGATGTGATTGTAGTCTAAGTCATTGAGGAAGAGTTATTACAGGAGAGGATACATTAATTTAGCAGAAATAATGCCATTTAGCTTGCTTAAATCAGTTTAAGTAAACTTACCTGTACTTATAAAATGAAAAATAATTATTCAGGGACTACACTCAATTGATCAGGTAGATATTTCAAGCAATGGAGATTGCCTTTTAGAAAAGTCACGTTGGGATTTGACACAAACTTAATGGGTGATTTTTTGAGTCTGAGAAAGGGACTGAAAAATCCCAAACAGCTCCAGAAGAAGTTACTTACAAAAGCCAGCATTATGATTTTGACTCGTGTCTCATAGGAATTTATAGCGTAATCATTGTGAAAGCGAAACTTCCCCATCTCAGAGCTGAGCTTGGCCTTAGCTTCCTTGTTGCCTAGGTGCTGTACTTCAGTGGTTCGTAAGTTAACCTCCTAATCAGCAAAGGTTCTTGTTCTTCTTGCAGCCTCCTGAAAAAGAAGGTGGCCTACCACGTCATGTTGGAAATAAAACTGAATGTGCCTTGCTGGGATTGCTCTTGGATTTAAAACGTGATTATCAGGACGTAAGAAATGAGATACCAGAAGAGGATTTGTACAAAGTGTACACCTTCAACTCTGTTAGAAAATCTATGAGTACTGTGTTAAAAAACTCTGATGGCAGTTTCCGGATATTCAGTAAAGGTGCCTCTGAGATAGTTCTTAAAAAGTAAGAAAAACTACTATTGTAATTCAGCACTTAAATTTGGCTAAATGTTGTGATAGGTGAGGAGACTGAAGTGCTAAGGAACATTGTGCCATAAATCTGGGAAATGTTTCTGTCGTCCTGTTATCAAACAAATGCAGCCGTCCTGTACCCTTGTGGTTGCAGCCGGCTTCCCACCTTGTCTCCCTTAATTGACTTCCTACAGTAAGGTGGGCAACTAGCATTTCATTTACTTTAATTCTCACACCTCAGCCCCACCCCCCCCAAAAGAGCTGGTGATTATTTTTAACTTGTGAACTCTGCTCTGATACAGGAAAGCATCTATGAATTGATCTATTCTCTAGTTAAACTATTTAAGTTTTAGGTTGGTCAGAATGCTCACCCATCTTCCAGTGAAGCCCCAACAGCTGATATGCCTTAACCCAGGAAGGAAAGACTTGTGCCTTTGAAAAGCGATTGCTTTTAGCTTCAAAAGACTCTGCAAATTCGTGTCCAAGTTGATCATTTTAACAGGAGGTTGAACTTGGCCAATGGAGAAACTTGAGGGTTTTTAATGTGACAAAGCAAATTGCTTCCTTATTCATCTGGCCATCTATAGAGGATTTATTAGAATGAGATTAGACTATTAGTGAGAGATTAGTCACTACTGGGACAAACCTTTGGGCGTGAAGGCGTCTGTGGTAACTCCTAACTAGGTTAGGAGAGAAGTCAAGCATGTATGCATCATGTTCTCTAGGAACAGCAGTTGCAGCCCTTCTGGTTTCGGTTCTAACGTCAGACTATTTCTAGTCTGAGTACCACATAGATTATGTTCATCAGTTCAGTTTGCCTTTTTGCTTTCTACTAGCTCCCCAAATCATTATTTAGGAAAGTACTAATGCACTAAAGAAAAAAGATGAAATCTTCCTTTTCCTCAACTTAGTGCTGACAACAAAAGGTCAGTCTTTAAAGGACTCTTGTTCCTTTTGGTATGTGAATTATTTCATAGCTAGATTTTAAGCCAAGTCTCATCGGTGGATAACTATGCCTATATTTGCATTACTTCTTCCTTCAGAAGTATTTTGTACCTTATCTTATTGAGCAATTGAACTGTAGAAGTTGCTAGAACTCATTCAGCCCAGACTCATGTGGTCCACTTGGCTTTGTAACTGAGATAAGAAAATAAATAATAAGAACATTTGGCAAAGAACAAGAAAACCTAGACTGATTTGGATACTATTGGAATAGCTGTAATTCCAAAACTATTTCAGAGTATGCACTGACTAGGAAAAAGGCTTAGCATCATAAACTACGTTCTTTACCCACTACCTATGCAGTGCCAGAAATTAATCTCAGAGCTTGTAACCTGGTTTGCCAGTTGTGCTGCTCATTCTTTATTATAACATGTATGACTATTCTTGAGCACAGAAAGTTGAAACATGAATATTTATAAAACACAAATGAGTCACTAAGAAGTGTATAAAAAAATGCAGCAATTTTTTTTTCAAGCAGAGCAGTTTTATTCTTCTTGACTTACTTCAAGTACTTGACTTGATGGTGAGTTTCAATGAAATCTTTACATAAAACTTACTGACTTCCATTTAGTCATCTTGGAATGCTGTGAATTTATCACAACCTCTATGATGGCAGATAACACAAGATATCCGTAGTGGTTGCTGATGTTTGAACAGATAACCAAATTCAGATAGACTTCAAATTTCAGTTATGATGAATACTACAAAGCTTTAAGGGACTACTTCATTTTAATTTCCCATTTTTTTTAATATATATTGTATCTGGGAATCCCCTTGGACTAAGCATTTAAATGTAGCAGTAGTCATCTTAGCAGATCTGACAGGTATGACTGTGATACTTTAAAATAGTCATAAATTCCTATCTTTTAGTACTAAATAGTAAATTGCGAATTAGTACTAATTCGTAAAACACATGCTTATGGCGTTGCTTTATGGGAAAACTTTGCTAAGGACACAGATGAATAAGACTAAATTTATTGATAAAAATATTTCATAGTGTTATATTCATGGCATCAGTATTGGTAACGTACTTATGCTGTCTATGAAATGAATGGCATCTTTGGCATGAAGAAACGTAACTAAAAGAGCATGTGTTGAAATGCTAGAGTACGTAGTGTTGAATCCAGTCTCTTCTACGAACACTTAAATCAGATTTAAGTATTTGTTTTTAATTTAATACTTCACATTAAGAACTCTATGCCAGATGCACAGATTGTCGGGGGAGCAGGGGGCAAACCTTACCGCTCTTAAGGATAGCAGTACCAGAGATTGCTTTTAATGCTGTGAGTTTAGTGCTTACAGCTGTGTAAGCACCACATGCATGTTCTGGAAGCATACTGTACTTCTGAGACTTGTATAACTGTTAACAAGGTGGGATTATTTTGTTGAACTTGAAATTGGATTGACTGACTCAACCAGTGCAGACACTAGTCTGTTTGCATACAATGGAGAAATGGATGCTTCTGGGAGGTAACTAACGTTTGTGTCCTAAATTCATTGTGCATTATTTTCATCCTATGATGACTGGCTCAGTTAACTTTCTAGTATGTTTTGCAATAGGGAAGAGATTAAGTACATATGGAGAAGATTACCTTGGAGATGCTGCTACTGGCTTTTTTTGTGTGTGTGAGTGAGTGAGTCTAGTGAAAACAAAACTTTTTGTTTAGTAAGTGGAAACTTACTGCCGTTGACTAATAAGCCATTGAATGGGCTGAACTTCTGGTTAGAATTTGATAACTCTTAAAACCTTCCCTTTCAGGTGCTTCAAAATACTGAGTGCTAATGGAGAACCAAAGGTATTTAGACCTAGGGACCGCGATGATATCGTGAAAACCGTAATTGAGCCAATGGCTTCTGAAGGGCTCAGAACCATCTGCCTTGCATTCAGAGACTTCCCAGCAGGGGAACCTGAGCCGGAATGGGACAATGAAAATGATATTGTTACTGGTCTGACGTGCATTGCTGTTGTTGGGATTGAAGATCCCGTGAGACCTGAGGTGAGGTCACTGACTAAACTGCAGTGATTCTGTTACAATGGATCTTGATTCATGTTGTTGTTCATCATGCAGAGAGTACAAGAAACTGAATTGCTGTTGTATGCCTTGAGCATAGTTGATAAATGAAAATCTAATTTCTTGGAGGGAAAGTTAATGGAGCTATAAAAGCAGATTAAAACTTCTTAATGTCACTTATGCTGTGTTACTGAAGCTCTGAACAAATTAATGACTTAAGGCGCTTACTGTGCAGCGTCTCAGTAGATGGAACAACTTGTCATTTTTTTACCACTTGGGATATTAGGAGTATTGTTTAGGATAATATTAGCCATTGTGCTTGTTGCCAGCTTCTCCTGGGGAATGATGGAGAAGGAGGGTTTGTCACCTGAGAACTGAGGCAAGGAGTCTGGCTTGTGGTTGGGGTCTAAGGAGGGCAGTATTTTTCAATAGCGAAAGTTTTTAAACGACGTGTAAGTGGAACTCCAGTCTGATCTGCACTGTCACCCCTTCACACTAGAAGTCATGGGTGAAGTAGTGGAGTGTGAGCAGTAGTTTATTTCATATAATCATAAATGAAAAGCCAGTACTTTAGTTTTGAATACTACAGCCTGTCATGGGGGCTGTAGTCATGGGGATTTTTGTGGTATCTTTGAATACTGCAGTATTTGAAAAATGGGGAGGGCATGTGGCAAGGCCCCATGACATAACAAGAAAGCCCCTTTGCCAGAATTGCCATTTGTGTGTTTTTCAGGAAAAGAATTATGGTAAGCTATTTTTTTTTTTAAAAAAAAATGTTCCATAGCAACAGTCTTGATATTTTAAAATAAGAGTTATCCTGGATTGAGCCAAAACCATTATTTTCACTGACATGTCTAGATTTATTCAGCTAATGTACAGTCTCTAAGCCTGTGGTTGGTTTGTTTTTTGGTTTTTTTTGTTTGTTTGTTTTTTTCTTACAGGTACCTGATGCAATAAAAAAGTGTCAACGTGCAGGCATAACTGTGCGCATGGTCACGGGTGATAACATAAACACTGCTCGTGCTATTGCATTGAAGTGTGGTATCCTGAATCCTGGCGAAGACTTCCTGTGTTTAGAGGGCAAAGACTTTAACAGGAGAATACGCAATGAAAAAGGAGAAGTAAGCATGCTGACTGTGTAAAGTAGATCAGCAGATATTCTAAGTCTCTTAACTGTAAGATATAACCAATGCTCTTTTTGCAGATAGAGCAAGAGCGAATAGATAAAATCTGGCCAAAGCTTCGTGTTCTTGCAAGATCTTCTCCCACTGACAAACACACTCTAGTAAAAGGTAGGTAAAAACTCTCAGCTTTTAAGCAAAGCTTCTTAAAAAAAAAAAAAAAAAAAAATCTAGAACTGAGCAGTGGGAAATGCCTATGAGGGTGTCTTCATTTGCCAACTGCTGTTTGGTTTTTTTTCTGCTTGAGAAATGGAGCCAACTAGAACTATCTGTTGTGATTTTTTTTAAGTGTATATATATATATATTTATTTTAATGGCTCTGAGGAAGACAAAAGCTGGGTTTCTCTTTCAGGTCTAATCTGTGCTGTGTTGTCAATTTCGTACTGTGTCATTTTATTTTAGGTATAATTGACAGCACTGTCTTTGAACAGAGGCAAGTTGTAGCAGTAACTGGTGATGGTACCAATGATGGTCCAGCTCTGAAGAAGGCAGATGTTGGATTTGCTATGGTATGATTTTTTTTAATCTTCAGTATTTTGGAGACCTATTTTGATAAAATAACTTATCAAATCACTTAAAAGAAGATTGAATAGCCTTGCTTGTTTCGTGAGCTTAATATACAACTAAGTTAATGGAGTCAACATGTCTCACTTAATACTAATTACTTTTTCCTCCTTCTTCAGTCTTCCAACTTTTTATTTGATGGAAAATGTCTTTGTGGCATTTGCCATTGAATAAAAGTCTTGTTACAAAATGTAGGAACGGAATTACTGATGCTGAAGATTTCTGAAATGAGATCTTTCAACATAAGGCAAAATTACTTTAAATGTTTTCCATGAAATGATGCATAGAAGCAGGGAGACTATAATGAGAGAGACTGACAGTGATGTTTAAAATGGCTTGGGAAGCTATACTAAGAAACATCTCCAGTACAACTGAAGTAATGGCTATGATCTGCATTTTTCTGGATGGTACCTTAGATTACTTGGCTTTCTCAATTTAAATTCTCAACTACCCTTTCAAATGGTAGCCAAACCAAGTCCTGTGTTTAAGTGCTAGTACTAGACAGACTCATGCCTGAAGTATGTAGGCTTCAGCTTTCTTCTGTCTCTTTCGCAATACTTTAAGATAGATTCCTCAAGATTCCTCCTCAGTCTTAAGCTGAGAAGGTGCAGTTTGGTGCTAGTAGGTCACTTTAGTCTTTAAAAACTCATTATTGAGCATTTGAAGGAAAAAAATGTGAAGACCGCATTCCTCCTACACCACATGGAGATGCACTGACTTGGATGGTAATCTTGAAGGAAAAAACGGGAAGAGGAAGAGCTTTCATGTCATTTGGACGGAGCATTTTTCAAAAGCATAACTTCCAAATTTGATAGCTACAAACGGAATGTTCTCTAGACTGTAACAGTCTTGTTTTAATGAGTATCTGTTTTCTGCTGTTGTACAGCTGCTGTAGTTAGCACTGTCAGGGACAGATTTATTTTAATCTTCCAGAACTTAAATGTTTCCTATAGTTGCTGTCTATATTCATCTGTGTAAGAAGCTAATTTTTCTAACTGCTTACCTAAATAGCACTTAAAATATATTGTCTACTATATGATATTTAAAGGTACCATTTAAGCTTTACACAGAGCTGTGCAGGTGACTCGTTTCCTTGGCAAAATAATGTATTAAGAATAAGGATCATTAAATTTGCTATTGAGTTAGTGGGTTTGAAATGCCAAAAGCAAAAATAAACATCCTTGAAGTAGGTATTACACAGAACTCGGCTTAACTGTTTGGATACTGTGGGAGACCTACAGGTGCTTAAAACTAAGGAATTCATATTGCATTGCAATGACATTGTATATTCTACTGTTTAATGCCAATGCTCTTCTGCAAAAGGTGTTTGGTAATGTGTATTGTTCTACTGCATGGTTAACACATGCATTTCCCTACTGCTGGAATCCATATAGCAAACTTATTAGGACATAAACTAAACTGTAGTACTGCACCATCTGGTGGCCTTTAACTTGAACAGAGTTCAGTGACATTTTTTTGGGGAGAACTCACACAGTGTCTGTGTTGTCAACTTGAGGATTTTTATTAAGGTCTTTATTTTAAAGACAACATCACCATACTTGAGTAGAACTTGCAAGCCGAACTTGAATCAGTAGCACATTAGGTGCTTACATTGAAATAGTCCTTCAGATGTGGTGCATCAAAGTGAATGCTGACCCAAGGATATAATAATAGCTTCTGTTGCATAAGTCAGTGCATCCTGTTATATTTCATAGTGTTTTTCTTTTTCTACTAGGGTATTGCTGGAACAGATGTAGCTAAAGAAGCTTCTGATATTATCCTTACAGACGACAACTTCACAAGTATTGTTAAAGCAGTTATGTGGGGACGAAACGTGTATGACAGCATCTCCAAATTTCTTCAGTTCCAGCTTACTGTCAATGTGGTAGCAGTAATTGTTGCTTTTACAGGAGCATGCATAACACAAGTACGTACTGGTGGTGGATTGGTTTAGCTAATAAAGGTTGAAAATGTCATGACTGATTAAGTCGAACTCAAACTTTCAGTTAAATGCTAGTCCAAAGAACATGCCCATGTTGTATAACAGATGCCTTTAATAGCTGCAATTTGTTCACTTATATTGGAGGGTTTATGTATCTATCTTTATAGGATTCTCCGCTTAAAGCTGTGCAGATGCTGTGGGTAAATCTCATAATGGACACATTAGCTTCTCTTGCCCTGGCAACAGAACCACCTACTGAATCTCTTCTGTTGCGGAAGCCTTATGGTAGAAACAAACCTTTGATTTCCCGTACAATGATGAAGAACATTTTGGGTCATGCGTTCTACCAACTCGTAGTGGTCTTCACACTCCTGTTTGCTGGTAAGAATACTGAGGCTTTACAAAGTTATTCTAAAAGTCATACAGAGATGTGATCTTAAAACTAGTTTTTTGTTGTAGTGTATGTGTGTAAAGATGCCAATTAAGCTGCTGATAAATGCCTTTTATTCACAGGTGAGAAAATTTTTGATATTGATAGTGGAAGAAATGCACCTCTGCATGCTCCTCCTTCAGAGCATTATACTATTGTATTTAATACATTTGTGATGATGCAGCTCTTTAATGAAATAAATGCCCGAAAAATTCACGGTGAAAGAAACGTTTTTGAAGGAATCTTTAACAACGCTATCTTCTGTTCTATTGTTCTGGGAACATTTGTTGTGCAGGTAAGTAAATTCTTGGCGGGTGGGGGGAAATGCGCTTAGTACACTGGTGTACTTGCTTAGCTTGGAAACGCTAATCAGCTAGTGCCAGGCATTTACCTTCTGCGATGTGAAAAACCTTTGGTGTCAAACGCGCTATAAGTCACTTGGCAGTGCGGCTTGACAGGGTTTTCAGGTAAGACCTGTTTGAAATTGGTAAAATTGGAAAGGAGAAATACTTGTATTTAACTTTTTACTTTTCTAGTCCTTAAATTTGATCTTAGTGTTCTAGTGTCATGATAAAATGTGAAGAAGTTGTATATTCCCCCGGCCCCATTCAGAACTCTTCCTCATAGTATCTGCCTGTGCATCTGAGTGAGAGCCCATTTAAACAATTACAGAAAAGTTACAACTTCTCATATTCATGTCCAAATCTCATTAAGAAGATAAGCTTTAGAAACCTAAGTATTGTTTTTTTGTTTTCCTGATGCAGAAATCAATTATCTGTATTTTCAGGGCATGCTCTAGTGACAGAGATTGGGGGTGGGGGTGTGTGTGTATGGTTGAACTCAATGATCTCAAAGGTCCTTTCCAACCATGAACATTCTATGATTCTATTGGTATATATTTTACAGTTATCTGTATAAATGCTGCTGTTTCAGGCGACAAACTTTGATGGCCAGGGACCTTCTAGGCAGACTTGTAAAAGCTAGTTTGTTAACTCAATATATCCTAACAAATAAAATGAAATCGTCTGAAATTGATTGGGTTAACACTCTGGTATTGAAAAACACCAAGTCAAAATTGAATCTAAAGAAAATAGTTTACAAGAAATAGTTTCACCTTCTAACTTTTAATTCATCAAAAGAAATAACCAACAAATCAGTATACTGCCTTTTTTCAGAACTGTTTCCCATTTTGGCTTAAGTTATTTCGGATTTAAAATATAACCGACGCCTTTAAGTTTCTCCTTGGGATTCCATGAAGTTAACCAAATTCATAGCGGTTCAGGTGATGCCAATGTATGCACCTCTGCTTCACATAAAGTTAGTTCTCTTATCAACCCAGGTTTATGCTTTTTTTAGATAACACTTCTTCAGAAGCCACTCTTATTTTTAGGGTTGCATATGCAGCAGACTGACTGCTGTTGTACAACAAAGCCAAATGTGTAGAAATTACTGCTGACTGCAACTGTGTTCCCTTTATAAACTTGGCAGACTGAATGCCTTCCCAATAAGTAACTCCTGAGTTGTCGTCTCAGTGTCTTATTCTGTGTTAATAAAAGAAGATACTCTTGGGCTTTTCAGCTGTCAGGTGTCCTACTTACTGGTCAATACTGTCTTCTTTCCACGCCTGCCCTGCTACTTGAATTGTTGATTCTCCAGGGCAGACTTTCATGCATATAATTCCTATGCAGAGGGATACGTTGCTCGTTAGGGCCTGTACGGCTTGTTGTAATAGGTAAGTCAGTAGAAGATTTTTTTAATTTAGCTGTTGACACCTTTGCCCCCTCTCCCCAGATGTACTACATAGATGTTACACCGTGATGATTTAAAGCCTGACATTTAACACTGATGGGATACATATTAATATTCTGTTGAATTATTTCTGAAATGCTTCATGTCGTGTGGATCTACGACTTGTATTAATACAAGTTTATTGATCAGCTTGGTTCTGAGATGGGTGTTCATATGGTAAATAATCACTGTAAATTTGTAGCATCGAATACATGCTGTAATTGAAGGGAAATGAATGAAGGGAAAGAACTGCAAGCAAAATGAAGTATCCAACAGGTTTTTGTGAGTGTGGCATTTGAAGAATAAATGGGTAATTCTTGGAATACTGAAAAGCCTAAGAAGATGACTTAGCCCAAACTGCTGAGGCAGTGAAAGTGTATGCTTAATAGGACGGTAAATCCTGTGTTCTATTGCAGAATTGTCTGTAGTGATCTTGAAGCATTGGGGAATTTTCTAGTAACAGGTCACTGATTGTTTTAATGATGTTGCTTTTCACAGATAATTATTGTGCAGTTTGGTGGGAAGCCTTTCAGTTGCTCAGAACTCTCGATTGAGCAGTGGCTGTGGTCTATTTTCCTGGGCATGGGAACACTACTCTGGGGCCAGGTAAACTAGCTTTTTCAAAATGGCAAATGCCTACTCACATTAAAATACTTTACATGGAAAATCAAAATACACTGTCTTTTAGCATTCAGATCATTCAAGTGGACTATATGAATAATTGACTGGTTTATATATGGCTTTATGAAAAATTGACTAGTTCCATAGCTAGGAAGTCCTTAGTTGGATATTCCTTACTCTGACTCAATCAATTAGTTACATTTCATAACTAGATGCTATGGCTGGTTTATGTTCAGTAATTTTTAACTAGAAGGAGCTGTAGTTATCTTTTAAATACGAGACCATATCTTTAAACAAATACGTGCTAGAAGAAGTTCTGTAAGAATACAGAGGTAATGAACATGTTAATGTTAAATATTTAACTTAGTGTTGAATGGTTTTCTTGAAAAATCATAATTGTTTAACTTGATGGTATTTTCTTCTTGATTTGAAAACTTCCTGGAGTAGCAAGAAATGCAGCAAAACGGAAAACAACTTTCTCTTTAATCTTCATCTGCATAATTATGAAATAATTGGAAAGTTCACCCACCTATTAAGCTGTTGCATTTTTTTCCCCTCTTAGGGTTTAATTACTATTGCATGCACAACAGTGCTTGTAAGCAGCAAGCTTATTTACATGAAACTTCAGAGCTATGGAGTTTTCCATTATTTAATGACATAGTTGTCTAAACTTTTCATACCACATGAAGGCTTTTCCATTACAGTTTCTTTCCTTCCGTTTTGTAAAGGACACTTCAGGTTTCAGTACAAAACTGACAGGGTGAATTTTAGTTGTGAATATGTACATAGGCACATATTTATAAAGTGACTATAAGCTTTTTATTAAGGTTCTCTAGAAAATCAATTATTTTAAAAAATCAGATAGAGTCACTCTGAGGTTTAAAAGTAGTCTAGAAGAGAATCGAGATGACTGGAAATACCTTTGACCCAGAGTGTCTTGCAAGGGCAAAGCTTCCCTGCTGCAGTTCATGCTGCTCTAGCATCTCATTAAAGTCAAAGAGCTTTTGGCTTTCTGAGAATAGCAGAAACTGAAGTGTGATCTGGGAGCATTCACAGTAGCAATTTCAGCATAAAGGGCGGTTTATCTTGCTTTTGGAGCAGTCTTTTCCCTCTGCAGCTGCTGAAATGGTCTTCTAGGCTTGTGATGATCAAGGAAAGCAGTCTTGGAACTGATCTGGATCTGCTAGATGGGACATATCAAAAGATGACTCCCCTTGACTCCATAGTTCACCAGAGTAGCCCTGAAGGTGGGGATGAAAAGGAAAGATGGAACAACCACATGTAGTTCTTCTTTAGTTTAAGACAGATGAGCTAGTGTACACCAAGTAACAGAGTAACAGTTTGGAATAAGGGTTTTGGAAACCTCACTTGCCTTACAAATGGATTGATACCTTCCAGGTCACAAAATAATGCATGTCTGTTCTGTATTTCTGAATTAACTGTGGCTACTTTAATTAAATTTTGTGTCTCTCACATGCGGTATCACATCATGCTCATCAAACTAATGGAGCTCTGAAAGCTCTAGATACAAGTACCATCTACAGAATTAATGGATTTTGTACCTCCAGTACTGCTCCTTCCTGGCATAGTCAAGTAATGTTGAAGTGGAATTCTTTGTGCCTAGCAAGGATGTTTTGTTTTCTAGGTTTGTAGTCCAAGTTTAATTTCAGTTGAGGTGGTGAGGATATTCACAGCTCTGCAGCTGTTCACCTCTACATTGATGCACTCATTCCATTGATGTAATTTGTTTTTTCCACTTTGCCTTAAGTCTGGTATTACAGTTGTTATTTAAAAAAAAAAAAAAAGAATTATTCTGATTCATACTTTTCATTCACCGTTAGTTGATTTCAACAATTCCAACCAGCCGTCTGAAATTCCTTAAAGAAGCTGGTCATGGAACACAAAAGGAAGAGATTCCTGAGGAAGAACTAGCAGAAGATGTAGAGGAGATCGATCATGCTGAGAGAGAATTACGTCGTGGTCAGATCTTGTGGTTTAGGGGCCTAAACAGGATACAAACTCAGGTATGGTCTTGAAAAAGGTAGGACTCAGTGGGTGTTATGAGGGAAATCTCTCCTCTCCATCTACAGTCCTTTGACTAAGGTGGCAATTCTAACTGGTGTGACTGAGACTGCCAAAAGGGGGTATGGATGGATGTGTAATCCCTCAGGGTCCTCTGTTTTCTTCAGCTCTAAATGCAACTCTTACCTATGTATCTTGTGTATCTACTCTATTTAAAAAAAAAAAAAAAAGTGCCTTTTTTCTTTACTTTTTGTGTGTTATAGATGGGATGGTCCTTTCTCTTGTTCTCTCTCTCTCTCTTGCTGAGCAAGCTGTCACAATCTCTGATTCCTTGCAGATGGATGTAGTGAATGCTTTCCAGAGTGGAAGTACCATTCAGGGGGCTCTAAGGCGGCAACCCTCCATCGCCAGCCAGCACCATGATGTAACAAATATTTCTACCCCTACACATGTAGTGTTTTCCTCTACTACTGCTTCTACTACTGTGGGGTGTGAGTGTGTGTTCCTAAAGTGCATGAAATTAACGTTTCCTAATTCACGTACCTAACGTTTCTCATTTTCTCCTTAGTACTTAAAATCATCGTTCAGGCTTTTATAGAGCTCTTCCACAAAGTGGAGTCCTCAAGACTTTTTTTTCTTAGAGGGCTGAGAACAGGTGGAACAGTTTCAACAAAAGACTTTAATGTGAAAGCTGTGAGCCTGCACATCCTGTGCCTTCATCCATTCGTGTACAGAGGGATCTTTGAGATGAAACAGGAAAACTGTTGTAAATTTTCGAGTATATGCCTCTTAGGGTGACTTACATTGAATAAGCAAATTAAATGTATAATCATGGACCCAGGTCAACAAAAATAGATGTCTGGCGCTGCAGTGCAAATGTTACCTAAGGTAAACAAGCTGATGGGAAAGCAAATGGTATGTTAAAAATAATGAAGTTAGAACATGGAGCACTAAATATATTTTCTTTGTAGCCTGTAAGGAACTTCTGAGTCTCTGCTTTTGTTGGGTTTTTTTTTGTTTTTTTTTTTTACTGAATAACACAACTTTCTCAACATCAGGATTCAGGTGGCGAAACAAGGCTTCTAATAAAATGGGTGCAAGTCAGAAGAAGGATTTAATTAGCTAATCTAAAAAGGAAAAAAGTTTAAGCGTTGACTGGTGAAACTCAAATCTGAAGGGTTTTTTCCTCTCTAGGTTCTGGCAGCAGTTCATAAGCCATCACTGAAAGCAAAGTTTATCTCGTCTTAATTCTGCCCTCTTCGTATTGTGCTCTCAGTGGCATTTCAGTTTCAGCCTTCCTCGTTGTAGAGGCTAGACACTTAATTACTCGTGTATGTAGGCGTAAACTCTGGAGCCTGAAGATGCATAACAGTTGTAGTTAAACACTGATAGCTAATATCTATTGTTCAAAGAGTTTTCCCTCTTAATTATATATTATATGTTTAACTTCCTTCTCTAACTTCCTAGAGACTGGTTAAATAATTTTTTAAAATAACTCTGAGAGGGCTCCTTTCCCCCCGCCCCGGCTTTTTAAACTTTCAGATTACCAGATGGATGAAGACCCTTAATTTCAGGAGCTGTCTTAAATGAAATTTTCTCTTCTGGCTTTTTTTTTTTTGGCTTGGCTAGAATTCCTGTATGAGCTTGCACAGGTATTTACCTCTGTACTTGTTCTCCACCAGCAAGACCAGGTACCTTGCAGTAGTATTGAGAAGCTCGGCTCACCAATTCACATGCCTCAAGAACACAAAATGAAAAGTAGATTTAACAGTGGGGATGCACAGGATTGCATCTCCTACTTAAAATGCTAATTAGTAACCTGTATCCCTAACTACACTCAAGAACGTTAATTAGACATTCAGAATTCTCTAGAGAGCAACTTCATGCCATGCTGCCATTTGAGCAGAATCTAATGGGCACTGCAGCATCTCATGGCATCAAATGACCAGTGCAGATACGGAGCTACAATAGCAGAGAACTAGTTTTTTCCCCCTCACTAAGTAGCGTATGGCCTTCTGCTACACCCGCCAGGAGAACAACTTTAGATAACTAATATGTATTAACGGGAAGCAGATGTGTTATTTCATTGTGTCTCTCTTTTGGAGCTGTTTGTTGGAAAATAGTTCAGCTGTTCTTCTGAAGTGAGGTTGCAACTCTTAAGCAGCCATCTGGCTAGGAGGATTTGGAGTGCTTAGTGCATTCCTTACTATTCTGGTACTAATATGAGGAAGGCCTGATGACAGTATAAATTACACATAACAAATTGTCTTGTTTGCTCCTCAGTTATGCAATTTATTTATAGTTACCTCTCTCTTCTAATTATCTTGAGTGGTTGAAAATAAAGCCTCCGAAACACTAGATTTTCCCTCTTCAAGTGTAACTTAAAATGCTGATAGTCTGATTTCTGCCTTCATGGCTGGACTCATTGAGGATCCTGGGTTCACAGGAGTGTCTAGACTACTTGTTTAGTATGGATTCTGCATGGGAATCAAGCTTGGTATGCTCATATTCCTATGATAATTACAGCTGTCCTGTTAAGCCAAAAATTGTTTTCCATTATTACTTATGTTCTAACTTACCATCTGTAAGCAATGAAAAACCAGTCCCACGAGGCAGTCGTATTTCATTTTGCCACATAAATCAGTGTCACAGTGGGATGCTACATGCCAAATAAAGGCATTTACAAACTTTCAGTCTGTCATTGTCACCGCTGTTTTTTCTTGGTAAGTGCCAAGACGGTTTATGTGGCTTGCTGGACTTGTTTAAAGCTCATGTAGCGCGCCAGCTCCTTAACAGCGTGCTCAGTTTCTTCATGTGAATGAACAGTTAAAGTACTAGCTGCTGCTGTAATCTTTTACTTCTCAAGCACATTCACGTTATTCTCTCTCCTCCCTTTATTGGGTGGTAATGTCCTCCCCCTTGCGTGTGTAGCGCACCCCCTCCCCTCATTTCCGTGGTTAATGGAGCTCAGACTGGTACTTGTAGTATAAAAATGGGGACATGATAGCTTTGGACTAAAATTCTTCGTGCAATTGCTCAGAGGGAGTAGAAGTAAGGGAACAACACCGTTTCTAGAGGTCAGAGAACAGAAGGTCGTGGTAAAGGCTTAGGCCTTTATCACCACAGTGATTCTGTGGTAACAAATTTGGTAATGCATTACTTTTGGGGAGCCCTTCTCTGTGTTTACAGCGAGGTGGTTTGGCGTATCTTAGGTGTTTTGAAGTCTGTGCTGTTGATCTGCTTGACCTTCCAGCTTCATTCCTTCACCTGGAAGTCACTTTATTTTTACTGTCAAGGAACTCTACGGAACCACTAGTCATGACATATTTCTCAGCTCAAAACGAGTCATCTTGGAAGTGTTTAAAAAAAAAAAAAAAATCTTTAAATTGGACTTAATGTTTATAACAGTAAGTTCTTTTATACCGCTTACTATGCAACAGAGGAGCTCTGGGATTGAAACTGCTCTGCTGGACGCTTAATCAGAATCAGAGTAGAGATGTTGTAATAGGAGGGGGAAACTATCTTGTCAAAATCTTGGACAAAGGGGTCACTGTCTTCTGCCTAGCCTTATTTGTTTTATCAGTTCAAGAACGAATCCTGAATTCCTGTAGTTGCTCAGGGAAATGTGTGGGGCGTGGGAGGAGAAGGGGTGTGTGGGCAGGTGGTTTCATCATTCGAATTACAATTTGGAAAGCTTAAATTCAAGTCAACCTGGGCACGCACGATTTGCAAAATGAAGCTGCGCTTTATTCTGTCTAATTTCCCTCTGAAATGTTTATTTGTCAATTCTGTAAACTTAGCTTTCCGACTTGAAAAACAGTAGTTGAACAATGTAAAGGACTTGAAATAATACTCAGCCTGGGAATTCTGTCTGTGAATTCAGCATAAACTGAAGGCTCAAGCAAAGGCTGATCATGTACTGCTCTCGTACTTTGTGCTACTTGGATAGTCTCTTTTAAAGTTACAACCTGTCGTGGCTACTTAATTGTACAATAGAGTATTCAATTTCCTAGTTCTGGTCTTAAGTTTCCAAAGCACTGTTCAGTAAGGAACTTTCTCTAGTGTGGTAAATGGGTATATACTCGAATATTTACAGCTGTTACAGCGGTATCCTTTTTTGCATGACTCTCCGTAAATGTCTAGTCATCGTGACATTGGCTTTACACTTGCTTGGCTTTTTCATAGTCAGTTGACATCCCAGTTCCTCGCATGAGAATTAGTAACCCTTTTATCCTCTAACTTATTTTCAGCCTTCCTGCCCCCCCACACCTGTCCCAAGTATTCAATAAAACACTCATTGAGATTTATTTAATTTGTGAATAAGTAAAGAATTGTTGGCCTCACTCCTGAAAAATGCTTAGCCCGTGTTAAATAATTGAACAGTTCTAGTGCCATGTCTGAATTCTTAGGCCCTTCAGCTTTTTGCAGTACTCTCACAATTTTTATTCCTACTGTGTAGACTGGCAGTGCTGTACCGAAATGCTCTTCATTTTTTACAGTTTATTGCAAGTTCCACTGCATCACATACAAATTCGATTCACTCATGTCTAGCTGTGTGTGGATTCAAACTCATAAGAACCATGCCATTACCAGTAAACCCGCAGCATTTTAATGGCCTTTTTTCTTCGCTTACAGATCCGAGTGGTGAATGCATTTCGTAGCTCCTTGTACGAGGGGCTAGAGAAACCTGAGACACGAAGTTCAATTCACAATTTTATGACGCATCCCGAGTTTAGAATAGAAGACTCCGAGCCTCATATTCCCCTTATTGATGATACTGATGCTGAAGATGATGCTCCAACAAAACGCAACTCTACTCCCCCACCCTCTCCCAATAAAAATAACAATGCGGTTGACAGTGGAATTCACCTTACAACAGACATGAACAAGTCTGCTACCTCTTCATCCCCAGGGAGCCCGCTACATAGTTTGGAAACATCACTCTGATTGTAAGCTGAATGTTAACACACTATCTGCATTGTAAAGAAATTGAAACTGGGTCTCTTCAACACATTATGATGGACAAGATGACATTCTTGTCTTGGACTTCAACAGAAGACACACTTGTACGAATGTAGATTTATTTTTTTAAAAAAAAAAAGCTTTCTGCCAGACTGGAGGGTGCTTTTCTGGGGGTGGGAGTAATAATGAACTCTGACAGATAAACAGTAACTCGGCATAAGTGACCTGTGGATCATCTGTTGTACTTAAGAATGGTCCTGAACAGTGTGTTAGCAGAGCTTTAGTTTATCATGATCCTTTTCTGAGGGGAAGGCTGGGAAGGGCAAGGAGGCCCTGGATCATTGAATTGATACTTTAATTTCTGCTGTTGGCTGTTAATAATTTGGATTATTTATGTTTATAAATGATACAGATCTGTTTACAAGGTTTGTAGATACTTTTTTTTGTTCCTGTTCATAGATGGGAAGCTTCCTTATAAATGATGCAGAGAAAAAAAAAATACAACAAAAAAACAAAAAAACTAGTCCTTCAAATACTGCTGTATTTTCAGGAAAAGGGTGTTTCTATTGAAACTGTACTAAATTTTGCCTGCAATTTACCTTGTTAAATATTGTAGATAAATTGCTAATACTAATAGCCAAATAGATAACACTAATGCTTTGTAAAAACATGAGCAGTGGTGTTCTAATGAAGTTATGGCCTCTGTCCTAATTAGTTTCTTAAATACATTTACTACTTAATGGTTTTGAAACAACTGTTTAATTTTTAAAAATTTTGAGAAACTTACAGAATAACTTTTGTTCAGAACTTAGTAGGATTGTTTAATGCAGGACATCAATATGTGATGGAACTTGCTTGAAATATTTCTGTTATCTCGGGCAAAATGGATTAAATCAAAATACATCAGAATCTTAGTCCTTTGTTTTTGTCTAAACATGTTAGTTTAGTGCTGTCTTGGTGAACTGTGAGTGGAACTGTGATTTTTTTCTAATCTATAGAATCCTTCATGCAGCATGAGGGCTGTTGGCATTTTGAAAGGTTGTTAGTGGGTAGCATACATGTTCTCCTTTTTGTTTTTGAAACTTGTTTGTAAACATGAATAAATCTGCCCTTTTGTTAAAATAAAATTGCAGCAATGGTTTCTTACAGATGATTTTTTTTCCTCAGCTCCTTCACTGGAAACACTGAAAAGTACTCTTTTTGTATTACTGCTTAACTTTTAAACTGCAATTTCAAGATGGTAACAGCCCCACTAAAAATAGTACTTTGGGTAAATGGAATCATGGTGGCTGCCTCCAGAATGAATGTAAGCTGAGTACTCAAAAGTCTTCACTGAGCCAAAAGGATACTCCTTGGGAATGACTAGGTCTGCCTGAAATGCCAAGACTTCCTGTGAGTACTGTGTAATAAACGTATCCCTGACCACTTGGGCGAGGGGAAACTGAGAACTGACATAACAGCACGGATGAAAATACATTTCTCCAGTTGGTTAATACCTTATGCACCAAAACTGACCTGCTAGCGATTGACTGAAGAAGTTATGGTCTGCCTCAACGGTATTGTTTAAATGGCGAAGGATGATGGAACGGTACTTGATCTGGTACTTCCTCATGTTTTCTAGGTCCAATACTGCTTAGAAGAGCAACCAAATCAGTTGTAAACTCTTTCCTTTCCCTTTTGCCAGCCCTGTGTTCTTCAAAATAGCAAGTGAATTTTTTTGCCAAATAAACCAGAATTTGGGGCATTTTTAAAGGGGTCACTTCAAAGGAGTGCAGGAATTAAGTTGTTAATGAGGGAGGAGATAATACTAGAAGGAAGTGCAGAAATGAGCAGGTTAGGAAGCTCAAGCCTATCTTTCCCTTGTGGTGGGATACATGCATGGTTGGGTTTGTCCTGTAGTGGCTGGTGTTCAACCTGTAGCACTGTATCCCACTGTCAGCCACTCCTAAATTCACTGTTTTCTGTGGTACTTAAGTAAAGACACTGAATTCTAGGCAAGGGGGGGTTTGCACTTGACACTTTGTATAGTAATTTCTCTGACGTGTTTCTAGCATTTCCCTTTTGTCATAGTTTTTACCTGGTAGGGGGATCAGATTTTATGGAAGCTGTTCTCTCCTACTACAAAAGTCAGATAAGCATCGGCTTAAAATGAGGAGAGTTTCTTTACCTGTGAAGTAGAGTGCTGTGTGAGAAAGTATCTTCATTTAACTTCATTAGCGCATCATAATTTGACTTAATTTGAAAACAGACTTTAATTCTTCCCTCTCTTCCAGCTGTGACCATGACTGCATGTTATCTTTTTTAGAATAAAGTCTACGCTTAAGCCTTTTGGGGAGCGGGGGGGGGAGAGGATGAACGTAGGCTTTGTACATCAGTGGTCCCTCTTGATTCTGTTAACATCAGTACGCTGTTCTTACAGGAAATTTCCTTGCAGAAATAAGGAGAAGTTGTTTGAGGGGGGGGTATGCTTTTTTTGTGATCTCAAGAAATCATGACGTGTTGCCTAGATTATGAAATGGTTATCACTGAGCTCATGAGACCTTCATTGCCTTTTTGGTTGTAAGGTTTACTTGTCATCTTGTAACTGAAATAAATAAAAGTGCTGTTCATCTCAGTCTGTATGGGGACTGAAGTTCTTGAATGTCAGTACAGTACTGATTTAAACCTGAAATGCATGACAGTTTTATAAAATAGCTCTTACTACGACTTAAAGCCCTTTCAAGAGGTCATGGTCTACATGGTATTGGGATCAAGCAATAGTAACTTATCAGTCAGGCCAGAACTGCATTTCTGTTTGAAGTGGCTTAAAATTCAGTGTTCTGGGTAGGGTGTCTACTATACTTGTGTTTAAGACAAATGTTAGGATACCTAACCTTGGCTTTGAGGGAGGGGTGAAAATTCTCATATAAGAGGACTCTGTTTTTCTGTATTGGTCTTGTCAGGAAGAGGAAAATGCTGCGTCATGGAGTAGTCTGGAGAGAATAACGGAAACAAATGCCTTAATGCCCAACCAATGGGTAAATGCAGGGGTCTGTCGCAAGTGTAAGCAGCCAGAAAATATGAACTAACACTCTCAGAGATTTTCTTAGAGTAACAGGAGGTTTTCTGATGTGTTTCAAAGTAAGCACGCAAATGTAATATTCATGGAAGGGTAACTCATGTATGGCTGACTGTATTGGGAAGTTATTCCAAAGGCCTAATAAGTTTAGTTTCTACGGCCAGTAGTGCCTGCCTCTGCAGAGCCCTAGGAGAATCCGGATCATGCTAAGCCTTGCATACATTGAAGTAGAATGTCTTAACGTCCTTATTGCTTTTCTGATGCAAATACTTGGTTCTAAAGAGCTCCTGCTTTTTTCCTCCTCCACCCTCTCCCCAAGCAGTGCATATCTTCCAATCTTACAGATTTCAAGCCCTCACTGAAATACTTTAACTTTGTTGGATGAGCCTGGCCAGCATGGAGGGTCCAGCTCCGACTTGCCTCCAGACTGAACTGGTCTGCTCATTCAGGGCCATGTCATGAGAAATTCTGGGACAGAATCGAGACCCTTAGAGCTGTTCCTGCCTATCTTCTTCCCTGGACTGTATACAGAACTACCTAACCACCTTCTTCAAGAGACTGCAGGATCCATCAAGGAGATCTGGCTTACACGGGGTCTAAACCAAAAGCTTCCTACAGGTACTACTTGTCCTTTTTGTTGAAAGTGAGGTCTAGGATGAGGATTTGCTTAGAAAACTATGGGATGGGCTTAAACACTTGAAAGAAGACAGCATGGAAAGGGTTGCTCACTCGACAGTGGCAGCACCATTCTAGTTGCAAAGCATGAAGCTAGAGTTGGTGCTTACACTGCAAATCTGGCGAAGCAGGAAGCATTCCTCAGTATGGGAAACAAATTAGACATGGCTCTCAGGGCTTTCATAGGAAGTCCGCAGCATTAATAGGAGATTTTACATAAAAAGAGATTTATATAGTTTATATCCAGAACATGAACAGCTCTGAGGAAGCAAGCAGGTTTTTCCTGCCCTGTATGGAGCAGGCAGAGGACTTTGTTCTGTGTCCACATACAACTTCATGACCACTTCACATCTTATTAGTGTTCTGGGTCAGATCCTTTAAAAGGCAGATAAGGATGCCTAGAATTGCAGAAGATGGGTAGTAGCTAGCTTCAGCCATATCTGATCTTCAAGATCTAGTGAATTCCTCTGTATCTCTTTACTACTGTTGCGTGCACCTGACATCTAGTTTTCTAAAAATCTATAAAACCCTTAGGCTGAAAAGGGTTCCTTGGCTTGCTCCTACTGAAAGATGGTGGGAATTAAAGCTTGGAAAAACAACTAGCAAGGGGATTTCTGGGAATTAACAGCTTTTGGTTGATGGAAGTGTACATTCTGGAATACTGGAACATCAACTGGCATCTCGAATTGTGGTGTAGTGACAAGTGTCAATCCCACTGTGAAGCAGCAGTTGCTTGCTGAAATGCACGTGTGCATTCTTTATCCCTTTGATTCATTGAAATCAGTATTTAACAATATTCTGAACATCTTCATCTGCTTTCCTAGGCTGCCTCTCTTATAGGGCACGAAGCTGAAGTATGCTGGAAGACAGTAAGTACGATCATACAGAAAACTTTCTATGGCTTCCTCCTTAACAAAGGCACAACCTTGGCGTTGCTCTATGACAATTGCGAAGCTGCAAAGTGAATGCTAGCTTCTCACATTTAAAAGCTTTCAGAGTCTCCTGTAGAAAATCAGACCATACCGTTCAAATGCTTCTAAACTTTGTATGAATAGCCTCACAAAACTTCTGATTTAAGGTACTACAATAAAAAAACCAAAAGCACTCTACAAATAAACTCTAGAAGATACACCTATTATCTTTGATCTTTGACAATTTTATTTTTACAAATACAGGACTTGACATTTTCCCTCTTCCACAAGTTGGTTGCTCTGATGGCTGTAGGTATAAAGCATCTTCAGTTATGACCTAAGCTAGCCTCAAGATCTCCTCAAGGTAACCCACTATTTTGGCTGGCGTTTGTGGGGAAATAGAGAGATTATTTTAAATACTGTGCTGGAGACTAATGCGCAGTGTTTTGTTATATGTATTTTAGGAGAGGACCTGCAAAACTATCAATTTAGAACGTTCAGATCCATGCCATAGGACCTGTCAAAGGATACTTGGGTCAGGCATAGATTATGTGAAATAGGGAGCTCTTGGAATTGATATTTTGGTAGGAAGTGATAGTATTTGCTTTCTGACGACACTACATCTGAAGATGGGAAGTTAGGTCTTTTCTCACATGCCTTGTATTGTCATTAATATTCTAATCAGTGCAACAGTCTAATTCATTGAGGACCATAATTCAAAAAGCACTCTATTAAGTGTTTTTAAATAAAAAAATACTCTGGAAAATGTACTTTCTGTCATATTTTAATTTCCAAAAAGATGAGTCATTCCTAGCTTTTTTTCCTTTTACCACATCAACTAGGCTCTGTTCTACTAAAACTAGCAGTAGTATGGACGTGACCTAAAACTTGGTATCTTCTCCCTTTTTCCTCTTCCCCCTTCCAGTCTGACAAGGACTATTGTAGGGAATCAGTGAAGGACAAATGGAGTAAGAGGCGCAACTGTGGATTTTTCTCCTTTATCATCTTTCTACCCTGTCTTATGATCTTCCTTTCTGCCTTCTACTTCAAGATCTTGCCCACTATCAGAAAACACGCTGGAAAACTGCTGTGCAGTGTGGCTGTTCGTGTTTCCAGTGAAGGGTCCTTAATGTGCTCCTTCCACTTTTTGATTGGTGTGAAGGCTTGAAGAATTAGGCTTTAGACTAAGAATGAACAGTGAATGAACATAAGAAAGAGCAGTAGAGAGCGAACATTTAAGACCCAGTGTTTCTCCCAGGTAGTTCATAAAATCCCCTTACCTCGCTGAGCCCTTGATTTTCGTTTGTACCTCTGTTTCTGCTTTTATGAAAGCACCTTGGTATATAGACAAGGTTCCAGCTCTACACATACCGAGACTTTGAGGTCATGCTTGCAGGTGTACAGGTGCTGAGAATTAGGATAACACTTTTAAATTTAAGCCTTGGGCAGGAAACTTCAAAAGATTATGCCTTACAGTAGACTTCTATCAGGTATGTCATAAAGACCCACTTCTAGTAAAAAGTCCTAAGGGCAGGGCTTTGAAAATAAGCATAAAAGGCCTATGAGGATTTAATAAAGCGGCAATGTAAGGTAGCTATACTATAAAACATCTATTTATTTGAACAAGCGTAGTGATTCTGACCTGCAGACCCCCGTACATGGAGGAGTGATCGATCCACAACACAATCAACACGACCAGGCGCAGGCTGTGCGGTGCTGCACAGATCCCTTGGCCCCGGGTAGCAAACACCTGCTAAACACCCCCTCTTCCTCCCCACCACCCAACGCCAACAACAAGCATTAAGCTCTTCAGCTGTGTAGGGGTCTAATTTGCCACAATTGTGCATGTGCAATGGGTGGAATCAAAGGAGGGAGCCAGATGCTTCTCAGTGGTGCCCACTGACGGGACAAGAGGCAACAGGCACAAGTTACATCGTGTGAAATTCTGCCTGAACACAAGAAAACACTTATTTTACTGTGCTGGTGGTCAAATGCTGGATGAGGTTGCCCAGAGAGGTTATGGAGTCTTCATCCTTGGAGACACTCAAAACCCAACTAGACACAGCCCTGAGCAACCTGTGGTAGCTGACCCTGCTCAAAGCAGGGGCTTGGACTAGATGATCTGCAGACCTCTCTGCCAACCTGGTCCATTCTGTGATCCTGAACTTCTTGAGAAGGAGGTGTGATTCTATAGGGTTTCCCCATTAGCCTCAGGGATATTATTTGTACACACAGATGGGATTCAACAAAGAAATCAGTCACTGGAGCGATCAAACCTGAGCCAAAGCAAGAAAGCAACCGACGCCTCTCTTTCTCTTATCTTAAATGGACCTGACCAATGGACCTGTTGGTATTTGCCTGCTGTAACACTTACTGTGATCGCAGAGCTTGGATCACTTCTGTTATAGTAAACCTTTTTGAATTATGACTGACTGGGAAAGTAAAAAACTAATCCCTTAAAATGGCATCAACTTTAGCTATGCTCTGTAAAGTCACGATGGGCCTTCTGGAATCCTGATGTGCTAGGTAACCAGCGAAGCAGTCCTGGTGATAGCTTTTTGGGCTTTGAAACTTTGAAATGAAACTCATACTGTTGTTTTTCTAATGGAAAGGAAAAAAAGCTGTTCTTCTGTCTTAAAAATAGGTATTTTTTTCAAAGCTAGTTCTTTCCATACGTGTTATCAAAAGACCTCTCCTATGTATGTTGCTCTAGACAGCAGCACTGAAAGATGCTACCACTTAAAAAGTACTCCCAAAATGATATGATTAAGCATAAGTAAGTCTGCCTTGCTTGTTTTTTTATCTAAAATGCTACAACTTTCAGGCTTTACGTTACTGCATGCAAGATGATATCCTATGCTTGCTGGCCTGTTAGGTATCCCAGAGTTGTTCTTACAAGAGGGGGATTCAGGTTGTCTAAAATGTTGCCGGTGGCTTTCATCTTTTTTGGAAAGATGGGGCCATTAGGTGCAGAAGAAAGGGGATAGCATATGTGCATTGAAGAAAACTTGCAATTCCCTTTCCCCTGCAGGAACATCTTCTAGTAAATAGAAGCATGTGTTTTTCTCTTTTCTAGCAGCTCTTCCTTGTATCATCTTCTTACAAGCTGAAAATGGAATAAAATGAATTAAAAGTTCATCCTGTGGCTAATGTAAGTAACAAGAAGCTTTGTGCAAATAATGTTACTTAAGTGTTTTTGCAGTTCTTAGAGCTGATCTCTAGTGAGCTGAACTTAAGCTAACATCTGATCTTGAAGTCTTCAGTGGTGATATTTTTAAATTTCAGAGATGGTCACGAACTGAGTTACTGGTCATGAGCGAAAAGCTCCTTGTAGGATGCTTCAGCTTAGTAAAGGTCGGTGAAGCTTAAACTGGACTTGAGCTTTTCTCATCTCCTGTTAGAAGAGAAACCTGCAGGAGAAATAACACAGAGCGTGGCTGTTAATGCTGAGTGCTGAACTGCAGAGATTTTGTGTGGCTTCTAATCCCTGCCCCTTCCCCTCCTCCCTGAGCTTATCCAATGCAGTTCTGCAGACAGCGCTCTGGGAAGATATTCTGAGCCGTGAAGAGGGATACTGGGTTAAATCAGTATTCAAACACTCAAAATAACAGTTTATTCAATTATTCTTTTGCGAAGAAGGGAGATTAGTCTGCAGAAAATTACTCTTCAGTGAGGAAAATTCACAGCTTTTTTGTTTTTGCAGGCATTAAAGGAATGATGCTTCATGAAATAACGTGAATGATGCTTCATGAAGTTCTGCTGCTTTGAGCAGGAGTTTGCATTAGATGGTTTCCCAAGGCCCCTTCCAACCTGAATTATCCCGTGATCCCATTTTTAAACTGTCGTCAGTGGGTATCTGTTAAACTTTTCTTATGCCTTCTAATATTTGTGTTTTATACTACAAGCCAGACACTCTTAGCCACTTCAAAGTATAATGTTCTGGAGTTCATAGGAAGGCCCATAGATTTTTAATATGATCTCCAGAAAGCTCTGCTGCAGACCTGTGGAAAGCAGCTGCTCCTCAAGGAAGAGGATTTCTCACTCTGTTATTTGGTTCTTTCAAATCTTTCAGGTGTATAAAGAATAACAATTGTAGTTATTTCTAAGGAAAAGCTGACTTATTTGTGGGGTTTCATTGCCCTGCTCTCTACTGTGCGTTTTTAGTGTGTTTTTTTGTATTTAAAATCAGTTTCTGAAAAAGAAAGTTCTCTTGCAGTCCTATAAAGTTAATGAAAGCTATATTATTGTTCTAACTTACCAAGAATAAAAAGCACTAAACAATAGATTTTCCTTCATAGAAGCCTATAGTTTAAATTGAATTGAGAAGCTGACTTTTCTCCGTACCTTAGTTCATGAAGTGGTAGTGTTACAGGCTTTTAATTGAGCGAAAAACCTGTGAAAGTAAATTCAATGCAGTATTGGTTCTGCTGTTACACGCAAATGCTCCCTCTTCTGCCTTGAGTTACACAATTACTTTGTTACACTTGGAGAAGTTAGCGTTATATCGGATTTGGAGTCTCTTTTTACCTGTTCTCAGATAATTGCATATAAAACTTTAAATGCTAATGCAGAAAGCCTGACATTACCAAACTGCCATTCTAGTCTTAAAAAGGATGTAACAGGAAAAAGCTTCTGTCAAATGTTCCACGTATAAGCTGTATAGCGAAACTAGCTGGCTGGTTGACCAAATGTTAAAGTAATGTGAGATGATTCAAATAGAAATTTGACATTCTAACTATTGAAAAAAAGATAGCTGGGTTTCTGCAAAACAGTTGTCGTAGCCTTTTTTTTTTTTTTTTGGTTATAAATAACACATTGCTTCTGAAACTAAAACAGACTTAAAATAAGTACGTTTAGAAGATGTGGGGGAGTGCCTACACCACTAAATCTTAATATGCTGCATTCTGGTTCTCTACCTTAAAGGTGCAGAAATAATTTGAATTTTCTTCTGTAGGGCCAGTATATTGCAGTGTGTTTCACTTCAAAGGTATTAATGTTTCAATAAAAAATGAACTTAATCCCTACAGCAGGTGGTTAGAACTCTTCCGAGCTGCCATTTTTAAAGAGTTTGGGATATCAGGAGTCCGTCCCCAAGCATTCTGCAAGCACGGCAACAGCTGATTACAATTATTACAGCTTTAGGTATCGCAGACCGCTCTTTTTCAAAGGGGCTAAAACAGTGCAAGTCTCAAGATCAACTAAACGATCATGTGTCAGCTTGATTCCAGTCAACACGATCAGCATTTTTATACGTTGGAATGAAGAAGTGCTACAGGCTTTTTTTGATCGCTGGATGAGGAGCGTGCGCTGATAAAACGCCACTTGAGAATACTGCTTTATATCAGCTTTCTTCATTACTGTCCCCGAAGGCAATCAGCACAACCAATAGACCCCTCAGTGTTTGTTTGCCGAAGTGACGCTTGATCTCTGACTATCTTGTGTCTAGAAGAATGAAATGCTGAAACAGACTCCTGCCTGCGATCGTAAACCCAGTTTGAAATGTTGCGCTTGGAATCAATACAAGTTCTAACAGTTAAGCCGTAGATGGTTATTTCCAAACTGACTAGGTTTGGGATATTGCCAAATGCGGGACAAGTGCTCCTGTGGCTTTCTTGCCTTGTTTCAGTCTTGCAAGCCTTGATGGTCATACTCGAACTTAGGAATCAGGCCTTTGAGGAAACTTTGTAGAGAGATACATTTAACCACTAACCACCCTGATAAAATTATGCAGCTCAAGAGGTTTGATTTTAGGAGGGGGAGAGTAATGTTATGCAATAAAAGAGCTTAACCATTTCAAAGAACGGAATTTGAGGGAGAAGTGTTATTTTTTTTCTGTGAATGCTTGTTGTTGTTGACACTCTACTTTTGAAGTGTGTTGAAGTGTTTTGAAGTGAAAGACACACAAGCTTTTGAACAAGATTTAACACTTGTCAAGGGGGATCTCCCGGTGCTGGGCATCTCTTTTGCTATCCCAGTGGAAAGCGTGGACAAGTTGCAACCCTTTACATATCTATATAGCCAGCCTTGTCCGTTGTTCAGCAAAACTCCCTGAAAATCGTACCTGTTCCGAGAAAACCGCTCTGCCTGGTTGCAGGGGGATGTGGCCGGGCACAGCAGGATGGGACTCCATGATGCTGGCTTTGGTTTCCCCTCTCCGCTCCGCTCCTCTCCTCCTGCAGCGTCCCCTCAGTTGTGCCATTTCAACAGCTTCTGCCACAGCGTGGTGAACCGCACCGGAACCGCTTCTGGGTAAAGTGATGCCGCTGCTGCAAGCTGGCGCTTGTTGGATGCTACCGGCTGCGTGGGCTGTTCTCTGGACAGCAAAACTCGAGCAGGAAGGTGCTCCCCTCTGTGGCTCCTCGTGCTCCAGTAGCTGGAGGTGGAGGAAGCAACAGCTGAAACACTGTGGATGAGGGAAGTTAAGTGGGAGTTGAAAGGCGAGAGTGGACGCTGCTGGAAGCTTCAAGGGAAGCAAAGCAGGATAACAGGATAGGTGCAAAAAGAATGAATATACAAGTTG